>NC_091122.1:142216954-142389454 GCF_040183065.1 Periplaneta americana | reverse complement strand
AGTAGTCTGTAATTATAGCTGAACTGATGAATTGTTTATGATTATAAATTGAATTAATTTACTCGACATGAATTGTACAATTTTGTATAGCTTAACGAAAGTATGCTTGTAAATTGAATTAATCTGTTTACTATGTATTATATATGTTTGTAGTGTTTGGCTGATGAATTGTATATGATTTAAATTGAATAGTAATCTGTATAGCTCAACTGATGAATTGTTTATCTTTTAAATTGAATTAACTTACTTGCTATGTAATATATTTTATGCTCGACCATGCCGAAATGTAGTAATTATACACCTGGTAGCAGTCCTTTAATGCATGTCATTAAAGTACACCTACTCATTAAAGTACAGGTGTTCAGCCAATGACAACTCAGCTTACAGGTGTTCAGCCAATGACAAGTCAGCTTTGTACCGTTATAAAACCGCAAGCATCGATTATTCTCGGATATGCAATCGAAAGAGAATTAGCGAAAAATCACGGAGGCTGGAAATCCAATACTGTCGCAGAAGATTATGTTCTGTTACTATAATAATTAGCGTTAACTGTAAATAATATTCAAATAAATTCAATTTGTAATCTCGTTTTTCAATATCGAATTCAATAATCAAGGTTATATCAAGTTTAACGGATTACATCAAGGTCAATGACATTATTGTTCCTCGGAAAAAATCAATACTTTCGCGTCTGCGCACATCTCACAATTCACGACCTAGAACAAGGTGACTTCCGATCTTGTCAGATACAAATAAAATGTATACATCTGAATAATTTCAAGTTAGAAATATGGTCGAGCATAAAAAGTCGTATGAAACTTGCCTATAATGGTAATTAAGACGCTCGTATAAATATTACGAAACTCTCTTGCGCTCGTTTCATAAACATCCATACTTGCGTCTTAATTACTATCATTATAGGCTCGTTGCATAATGTACTATTATAGTTCAACTGATGAATAATCGTTTGGGTTCGTAAATTTAATAATTTGATTGGCTATGTATTGTATATTTTTAGTTGAGCCACCAATGTAGCTCAGTCGGCAGATTCGCGGTCTGCTGATCCGGAGCTGCGCTCGGGTTAAGGTTGGATCCCCCGTTTGGCCTGATTGGTTGGTTTCTTCCGAGTTTTCTCCAGCCATGGGGCGGATGCAGAGTGATCCATGGCGAATCCTCGGCCTCATCTCACTTCATCCCCGTTTGGTCTGATTACATGGTTGGATTTTTCCGAGGTTTTCCCCAACCATAAGGCAAATGCCAGATAATCTGTGGCGAATCCTCGGCCTCATCTCACTACATCTCGCCAAAAAAAAATTGTAATCTTGTGAAATGTTGACTTGTTCCACATCTTAAAGCTTCAATGTTAATGTAAGATCCGTGGAATACAATAAATGAAATAAAAAAATGAAATAGGTACTCGACGAACCATTCCAATAGATAATTAAATAAACTGGATCGGTGTCTGGTAGAGTTCCCGGGTAGCTCAGTTGGGAGAGCGTTGGTACGTTTAAACAAAGGTCCCGGGTTCGATACCCGGCCCCGGAACAATTCTTCCCTCGAAATTATTTAAATCAACTTTACAGGGAGTTATACTTGAAAGCTTGATTTGCATTCCAATAGAATTTGCAAAAATGTATATTCGTCGCGAGCACAATGGTGTCTACAGCCACGTGGCTGCGTTAAGAAGGAACTAATCCTTGCATAATTATCATTTCAAGAGTCTAGCTTAATTTTAAATTATATAAAAGAAACTGGCTGCTCCATATCATATGAAAGAATACAGAAACGCTCCCCCACAAAATTTCAGAACAAAACTAAAGAAAAAAGGAGAAATATGAACCTCCTGAAGAGGCTGAGAGATGAAATTCATTTGGAGATCGAAACAGACCACAAATACAAAGTTTAGTGAAAAAGAAATGTGATGGGTTCAGTTTTGTTTCTGCTCTATTTTTAGATATTTTAAATATAGGTATGCTAATGATATACTGCACAATCGATACGACGACGGTCCTTAAATAGACAATCAACAAGATGACAAACTTGCTAGAGCGGTTTCAAACTAAATCCAATGTTAAGCTGCTTTTTACGATAGCTCTTTTCTTCAGCTCTTTGAAAGAATTCATGGAGGCTCCAAGATTCCATGATGTAAGCAAGAATTAGGAAAGAATGTTTAGCTGCACTCTTCAGTTCATGATTTATTTTTAGAACGGTGAAAATGAGAGCTTGAACAATAAATCTAGAAAAAAAACCGCTCAAATCAATTGTTTTAGATTTTGATATTAAGACGAATATCTGTTAAAGAAAAAATTACACTATATTTATGTGTAAGTATAAAGAAATAATATTAAAACTACTATAGTCTAAAGGTATTTGAATGTAAAATGGGAATTTTATTTGAGATAACAACATCACCTACGCAAAGAGGTGTGGCGCATAGTGCATTGTATTAATATAGAATTGACGTTGATAAAAGCTACACACTGCAAATTCTTAGATTTAGAACGTGTTTCTTGTTCTCCTTGAACGAAAGAGTAAGGGTGTACCGGATCATTTTGAATAGACGGTGAAGAAAATGATTCTTTACGTTCGCAGTGGATTGAACCGGTGACCTCACAAATGCAGAAAGTTAATGCACTGGCTGAGATTGCAGAGGAAATTTTAATTAATATTGATTTTATTAATTATAGGCTACTATGAGCAAGATTTATTTTATTCATTACTATGCCCTCCGCATAGGCGGAGTTATGGAGCATATGGGGGGGGCATTACCCCCCCCCCAAACTTGTATCAACTCTTCTTTTTTCTATTAACATTAGAAAATATTGAATTCAAAAGATCTTTTTCGTTTTCGTTTATGATTAAGTTTCCGTGCTTAAATTGATGGATTGGAGGGTTCAGAACCATAGTGGGCCAAGCGCCATTTACTAAAACCGTAGAAAACAAGGGTTAAAATGAAGTTATCGCCATAATTCAATGGATACATATAGCAAGTAATATAAAGTATACACATTCAAACTAAATGATATGTCAATCTTCATTAAACTATGGTATTCACTTAACATTAATCCTTGCTTTCTCCGTTTTTAATAAATGGTGCTTGGCCCACTATGGCTCTGAACCCTTCAATTAGGCTGTCTTCAGATCATGTTTCTTTTGTAATAGCGTGTACTAATGCGTTAGAAGTCTGCAAGTGTTCAGGCCATCACTTGGAGAAATATGATTAAGGAAAAAGAAAAGTGATCCCAGTATAATGTGTAAACTTAAAGACGAGATTAAATAAAATAATTAGAGTTTACATTTCATATGATATCTTCAGAAAGGTAAACTTCATACAAAAAGTTTCTGTTAGCACTGTTACATAGTTTTATTTATTTATGCATGTGTTTCTGTACGAGAGAAAAAAAGAGGGAAATTGTTTTTTTTAAGTTACACCCTATTATAATTTATAGTAGACCTACAGTTCAAGTCCTATACAACTCCGTCCGAAACATCGCGGATATGGATGTAACACTGTAAGAAACATGCCCCCGAAAATACATGTATTTATTTATTTTTTTAGTAGGCTATTTTACGACGCTTTATCAACATCTAGGTTATTTAGCGTCTGAGTGAGATGAAGGTGATAATGCCGGTGAAATGAGTCCGGAGTCCAACACCGAAAGTTACCCAGCATTTGCTCATATTGGGTTGAGGGAAAACCCCTGAAAAAACCTCAACCAGTAACTTGCCCCGACCGGGAATCGAACTCTGGCCACCTGGTTTCAATACATTTATTAAATGATCATATTCCGATATATTGTACCATGGTCAAGCTATAACGGGGGGAGGAGATAAATGATGTCCCCCATAACCCCGTTATATGGGGATTCTATAGTTTTGCATTCCACCCCCCCCCCCCCAAGGAAACGGTTTTCTCTCCGCCTATGATCCTTCGTCTAAAATTTGTCTTCACTGTCGGTTCTTTTGAGTTCCAAATGCGTATCTTCTTCTAAACTTTTTCTATTAATTATACTACATTTTCTTTCGATCACTCTATTATACAAAAATGAAGTGTTAAACATGACTTCAAATACAACTGTAATTATTAGAAACACAAAAGAGAATGAAGACAAATAAAATGCAACACTTGTAAGACAGCCACAACACGTGACCTTCGGCGCATGCGCACAGTCCAATGCATTCTCTGTTAATGTCCGAATACCGCCCGGTTTAAGTTCCGAATATGTTTTACGCAATTCTTGGATTTGTTCAAGCATTCTTTTTTACGGTCTTGAAATATATTTAAACCATAATATATGCATTGGACAACACTTCAAAAGATATTATAAAATACACTTATTATACATATTTTAGAATTATCTCGTATTTAGGATATCCATGTAATTTAAACGTACAATGAGAGTGAATAGACACTGATTTTATTTTTTTACCTTTTGCTTCTTCATTCAAAGATTAGGCTTAAAGATCGTTCCACCTTCACAATGGGTTCCTCAAACGATTCCTAGATCTTCTCAGATCTCGCGTTCTCTTTGGGCTACAGTTACGGATTTTTATAGGCATACGATTTCAATTAATTCTTAATCCATTGTTCTCTATAATGGTGAATCTTTTCTTCTAAAACTTGTATTGTACTGTATTTGTATTGTATTATATTGTATTTATTGCTACATACTATAGTACAAAATGAATACACAGAATAAACATAGTGCACATTTGTCAAAATACGTTTAATTGATTACTTATAATCTTCATTTTTAATTATGGTGCAACCTTTAAATCACTACTTGTTATGGTACTGGTTTATGATCATGTAACAGAACTGGTATTGCTGTAACTGTACAGTATAAAACTTGATTTGAGATTTTGAGTTACCTTCCTTGTTTGTCTTAAATTTATTGAGCAATACATTTTTTAAAACATTTGACATTTATTTATACTTTCACTTGTATGTTTGTAAATGACCTGAAACACATTTTTTAAAACATTGGAAATTTATTTCTACTTTCACTTGTATGTTTGTAAGTGACCTGACATCCCAAATATTTCAAACTTGTGGCCTGTTCTGTAGAAGTATCTTTTAAAATTATTTTTGTTGTACTATTGCTTTTCCCATGAAAAAAAAAACAATTATTGAGGTTTTAAAATTACACTTCTCACTTATTGTTTGTAATTTATAAAGTTATTTCTGTAGTTTATTTTAATTTATTAAAACTTGGCCATCCGCAAAAAACATCGTCTTAATAATAAAATTAGGAGCGATCTCAGTTCCTCCAATGGCTCTATTATTCTATCCTATGAGAATGTCGACCATGTATATTAAAAACAGACTACATGAATTGCTACAACTCGTCTCTTCCCTTGGTTTATCTATATATCACCATAACGCTATATCTGTCATATCCAGTTTTAATACTGACAGTTGTATTTATACATAATTATGCTTTTAAATATGTTTATTAAATGTTTAGGTTCGCCTTTTCTCTATATTATTTTCCACAGTTTCATCCTATCTACACAGTCAAAAGTCTTTTCGTAATCAATAAAAGTCAAGTAAGATTCTAGATTGAATTCTCTTAGTTTTTTATTACATATATGCGGAAAGAAACCGATGCAAACTTTGTAGAAGAAACGTTCCTTCTTGCATTTGATCCACGTCTGTGATTTAACCTTCTGTTTTGTACACATCAAGGATAATGGTCTGCATCGTCAGATTTGTGACAAAAAAACTTCACAGGCAGCTATAAGCAGCCTATAATCCAAAATATGTTATACACTAACATAAAATTAGTACGTGTATAATTAGTTTGCAATGCCGTATAGTAAAGAAAGTCATTCCTGAAGGCTCAGACATCGACGTCACCTTTGATTATACTAGTGGTACTTTATTTAATGACGGTTTCAGCTACAGAGATTATTCATCGTCAGAATTTAACATGAGTGAGTATTAATCAATAAATTTTGCCTCAAGCCCTCTATTATGAACAGGGTTCTTTACGTACCGTGAATCTAGTACGACGGAGCATCCCAGCTCTACTTTCCTCCCAGAGGAAACCATTCTATGGCTTTAATCGCTTTTTAAAATTCAGCGCCTTCGTCCGTATTCGAATCCATGATCCTCGGATCCTACGGCTAGTGTGGCAACATTTAGACTACCGAGGACGAGTCCTTCACATTAAGATCTCATTGTGGGAAGATGATGTAAGGTACAGTACTATTCCAGTTCATCACTGTGAAGTATTAGTGTGAATTATGGATGGGGGTTGTCATACGTCCCGGATTTTCCGGACCGTATCAGAATGGATATCTTCGCTCCGGTGTCCCGAAAATAATTCTCGGGACATATAAAGCGTTGTGTTTCTTTTCATTTCACACTATTTTATTCTCTTCAATTTATGAGTACGACATCTCAAAAGGCTTAAAAATAAAGAACTTGGAATACACACAAGCGAGGTTCATAATATATGAAACAAATCGCTATTACTTTTTGTTCTATCTCCCTCTTGCTTCGGAGTTTGATATTTGAAGTTCCTTTTATGTAACAATATTGCCTTTCACTAAAATTCCTTGCGAATTTTAGAACTACTGTCCACAACAATGTCAAGAAGACAATTACCATTTTTATTGACAAGTCTTGTTATTAGTTTATCAAATGTCGAAACAATTGAAAATATTGATTGATAAAATAGAAAATTATGAGGTGGAAATATATTTTGTATTATATCCTATGGATAAATTTGTATATTAATAAATAATTTTAATATTTTTTCTTTGTTTATAACAGTGTAGCCTATATGAAGCTTTTCTTTCTTTCTTTCTTTCTTTCTTTCTTTCTTTCTTTCCTCCTTTCTTTCTTTCGAAGTTTAAGTTATTTTACAGTATATTTATTACAACATCTAAAGCAAGGAAAATAATTTATTTTGCCCATTGTTCATTTCGCAGATTTTAAAGATAAAAGTAAAATGTCTCGGATTTTCGCCTTTTAAATATGGCAACCCTAATTATGAACAAATCGCGAAGTAATGGCAGGTGAAACGGTAGTAACGCAACAACACCTGTTCCAACGTTGTCATTGACTACTATAACTTCCATTTGGGCTAGCCGAGATTTGAACCCGGCTCTTCATTGTGGAAGACCAACTCCTTAGTCATTTGACTAACAGTGTATGATTACTTAGTGCTCGAAGATAAATACAAGCGGTGCAGCGAAGTTCCAGTTTTGGTAAACTACTGTAAAAGGTTTCAGTTGTGTGACCACACGAAAACAATAATTCTGGAGCTTATACTTTATGAAAAGAGGCTAAATAAACTTGAGAGTCATTATGAGTCATGAAAAATGAAAAAAAAAATCTTACTTCTGTTCAAGGTCGAAGCTGAATCTTTCCATAGCGCAGCCAGTCACTCTACCGACTGTGTCAACTGAATATAATTTGCCGACAACACGTATATCTATGTCGACATTGCGGAAAATAACCCTGTAATTCGATTGCTAGTTAATTCTGTACAGATATGTTTATCGATTGACAGCTGTCACCACATTATTGTTATTATAATGTTGTAGCATTTACTCTTCTGTGGTTATACATCAAAACACTGGGCAGCCTATTATTATGCATGACCTTTGCTAAACAACACCAACCTGCTTTGATGCATGACCTGGGTGTACTGTACACAGTCAAGATCGCTCATGAATACCTCTATACACTGTCAAATCCCTTTCTTTAGCACCGAAGCTGTGGATTCATAACAGTTCTTCGTACATTTTATCGATTATAACTATATTTTGTAGCCTACAAATACATTTTAATAATGACGAGGTATATAAGATACTGTTTTACGCGCACATTATCTTACGCAAATGTTAAAAATGAAAATTTGCGGATAGATGTAGCTATAGCTCGCACAAGGAACGATTACCGAAAAGCAATGGTGGCGTTGCTGTCTGTTTTGACGTGTGTATGTAGGCACGCTGAGAGGGCGAGAGGTGCGGACCGATGGAAGTACTGTCTCGTCCAAGAAGATGAACAGATGAGGACATCGCTGTGGAAATAAAGAACGTAGCAAGAGAAAAATTCGAAGCTAATTAAACGCGCAACATACATATACGAATGAAATAATAGTACCGTGCGATACAAGACACGTATTCACATGCAATGGAACAAACTAAAGTCGTAATGTAACTATCACAACGCAAGACTGATTCTATCGATGCCATTTCTCTTCCGACTGTACTCCCGAATATCACTCAAACTATCTCATGACCTTTCCTGTCGCCCGCTCTTTCTTATCGCATTGTTTCATTCGCATTCCTTCCGTCGGTATTCCCTGTTTGCGAGACCTATACAGTTATTATTTAATTAATTAATTTATTTATTTTATTCCATAAATCTTACATGAGCAATGAAGCTTTAAGATGTGGAACAAGTCAAAATTTTACAATATTACAATTACAATTTTTACAAATTTTTATAGTTTTACAATTTAGTAATTTTCTACAATTTTTACAATTTTGTGCAATTTTTTACAATATTTTGGCGAGATGTAGTGAGATGAGGTGAGGTCCGAGGATTCGCCAAAATATTACCGGCATTTGCCTTTTGGTTGGGGAAAACCTCAGAAAACCCCAACCAGGTAATCAAATCAAAGGGAGGTAATCAAATCAAAGGGGTTGATGCCAAGGACTCGCCATAGATTCGCCATAGACCATCCGGCTTCAGTCCCACGGCTGTGGAAAACCTCAATCAAAATATCTTTCTTTCGTATATGAACATATTTCCAAATACAAAAGCAACTTAATTAATTAAATTAAATATATATATATATACATGACATTATATAAGAAACAAGAAATTCGATATGTGGTGTTGTGAAAAGTATAAGCGTGTAAGCAGAAACTAAAGGTGATATCGTGACAAGAACTTAATACATTTTATGCCGGAATTCGTGCGAGAAACAAATATCACGAATTCAGAAGCGTAAACAGTATAGTTAATAATGTTACACCGAAAGATTGATAGAATTATTAAAAGTAATTTGTAAATTATCTATTAAAAGAAAGGGCAATTAGAGGGCGGAGTACTGAGTAATGAACCATTGTGGATACGAGGTCGATTTAGAGAAGGATGAAGTATGTGCATTCTGCAGCAGATGCATGGTTACGAGACTAAGAAAAAACAAAATAAACCTTAATAATATGAAATGCATTGCTATGCAAAAGAAAGGTGGTGCAGCATCAGTGGAATTTAGAGGTTAAAAGGCGTAAACGGTATTACAGGGAGTGTCTCCTTGCAACATTAGGGCCGGAACACATTTTTATGGGTGGAAGGATAAAATACTTATTGTTAGATGGAAACTATCAGACAATAGCATCTCATAAAACAAGAAAATAGTCAGAAGTAATACCACGAGTGAGCTTCATCTTGTCGATAATTTCACAAGCGCGAACCGAAGAGAAGCAAGAGGGAAATTATCTGAAAATATGAATCCACGTATGAAATTTGCTAAGACTATTTCGCGAATAGGATATCCAATAAACAGTAGACTAGAAATAAGATATTATTATTATTACTAATAATAATAATAATAATAATAATAATAATAATAATAATAACAACAACAATATATTTTTATTAAATTTAATTTACTTGCATATCGAACTTCGTACAATGGAAATGGCCTTAATATGTTTTAGTACTGCCTGTTGTCTAGTGTTAAGAATCAGTACTACTTGCCATCTAGTGTTAAGACTCTCAACTACAGGTGAATAAGTGAACAGCAAAATGAAGTGAAATATTGCATTTTATTATCTAAATGTGATCTAAACACAATAATTAAAGTTGAAGAATGGGTAGAACGGAGAAAAATTGTCTCTGACATCGGGACTCGAACCCTGGTTTTCAGCTCTACGTGGTGACGCTTTATCCACTAAGCCACACCGGATTGTAGTTCCGATGCCGGTGAATTCGAGTCCCGGTGCCGGAGAGAATTTTTTCTCCGTTCTACCCATCCTTCACAATATGGTAACGCAAAAAATTCCTGCATGGAAATATTATATGTATTTCGGTACATCTAGTAATAAAATTAAATTTGTCATTTAACATATGAGGCGCGTAGTTGCAAAATCAGATAGCCTACATCACTTTTTATTTTATTATTTTTTTTTCGAAAATGAGTTAATGTTATATTTCATACCTTCATATGATTCTACAACTGCTATAGCACTGTTATGCTCCAAAGCCAGATACATCACATGGATTTTTATGATGAAAGAATAGTATTGGTTGCAAATCCTTGGTTCCTTCCAAACGTTTTTCCTTCGTACCGAAAAATTATTTTAGTGATGTATCTTATTTTGCAACTAAACGCCTCATATATTAATTCTAAATAAAAGCTTTAAACTTCATAATTTCAATCTTAATACACACTTATGTCTTCTAATTTAAAGGAAAATTAAGAAATTGGCTTCTTTTACAAGTAAAAGTATAGATAATGATTTGATTGGTTGTTTCATAGTTTGTTTATTATTATTATTATTATTATTATTATTATTATTATTATAGTTGATTATTTTGACGCTGTATCAACTACTAGGTTATTTAGCGTCGATGAGATTGATGATAGCGAGATGGTATTTGGAGAGATGAGGCCGAGGATTCGCCATAGATTACTTGGCATTCACCTTACGGTTGGGAAGACCTCGGAAAAAACCCAAGCAGGTATTCAGCCCAAGCGGGGATCGAACCCGCGCCCGAGCGCAACTTCAGATCAGCAGGCAAGCGCCTTAATGGACTGAGCCACGCCGGTGGTGTTTGTTTATTATGTTATGATGTTACCCGTTAATTCATAAGTAGGGGTTCAGTGAGGATTAGCTGTCACTGTCTTCTAAATATTCCCCGTACTAACCAGGAACAATTCTGTGATGTTTGGGTAAAGGGAGATAAGTCATAAAAATGAGTTCGGAGATAAATGAAAATTAAACTTGGAACCCTTATTACATATAATTTTCTACACAAATAAAACACATCAACTGCTAGTATTCTTTGATTTTTGCACACCCACTTGTATAATTTAACTTTGTGTTCATCTGGGGAACAAAATTCCAGCTGGACAAAAAAAAAAAAAAAAAAAAAAAAAATGACTTGTACCCCTTTACCAGAACACCACAGAATTTCGAATCAGATGCAACATGATTATTTGACAATATAGTGATAGATGACGACGGATTGAAACAGAACAAATTAATTCTTATACGAGATTGGTCACCGATTGCATGAGCGAAATAGTCAAGACAATATATTAATTCCAATACTGACATTTCCGCATACAAAATGATAATAAAATGCTTAATTAAATGAGAGAGTAGAGTTTAGAGCAATATGTCATAACATAACGACAAGAATATATGTTCTGCGAAATGTCCTTGATAGTAATAAGTCAATAAAAGCAAAAATATGCCAAACAAACAAGTTTATGCTGAGCAAATATGTTATTTTAGTCTTAGAATTGCACTGCTTCTGTGTTACAAATGTGAATCAGGGTGTTTTGGGTTTATTGAACAGGGATCAGTGGGGCGTGACCCGTGTCACGTCGTGAGTTGCCCTCAGGGTCTGAGAACGGAAATCACGAGGAGAGCGATGACGTCGGTCCCCTTTATCTGGTGCCTGTTATAAGAGTTGAAAAGTCATTACAGCATGAAATGTCAGGAGGTGCGCCCGTAGGATCCACCCTGACCACGTTAATCCGTAAGCTTTCCACATTGCTGGACATAAAACCGTGATGTGCTCAACCTTGTTCAAACACCTCTCTCGCTCATCTCTATGTTACAGTTCAATTCCACTCTAATGTAACCCATTCCGAAACCAGATCATGCACTGAAGCCAGACGAAATGATGTGACCACAGATATTCGATTCCTAGGTTGTGTAATCTGGCATATAAACCATCGGTTTCATAGAATAATCGAACGATAATTCGGTTAACCGATATACTGGATATACAATTCGGTTAAAATTAGTACTACTGTTTTCCAACCAAGAGATTAACCGTGAAAGGAATGCGCTTACTATTGCGTCATCTATTGGAGCGAAGTAGATATATAATATTACCGTTATAACGCCAGTTTAAAAACCATGCGCTCTCCTGCATATGTTATTTCCTGTATGGAGGGATTAAAAGACCAGAAGATTAACAGTGATCTAATTTTGCAACTAGGGTAGTATAAATATATGCGTATCAGTGTTATCGTTTGTGCTGTGAGAGTTAGCCAATGGAGATGCGTGTACCCACGTGTGTGACCTTATGACATCAACATTCATTCTCAGCATTACCTCGCTGCGTCTCATTCCCCTGAGACTTTCTCGTGGTTGAAGTACAGTAGGCCTACTAACGACTGTGTTGAAAACTTTCAACCCAATAATTGTTAAGCCATCGACTTGGCTCTAGGGTAACGAGCTGTTCTTTTGACCCGAGATTGAGTTCGAGCATGAGTTCGAAAATATTTGGGTTGATTATCTGGTTGGGTTTTATCTGAAATTTCCCAATTGTAGGCGAATGTCTGGTAATTTGATAGCGAATCCTCGCTCCGAACTTACAAAAAGACTAACCTCTATCAATTCTACCTACTCTAGATAAACTCATAGTTGATATAGCGTCGTTAAATAATAATAATAATAATAATAATCATCATCATCATCATCATCATCATTCAAACAACTATAAGGCCTAAGGCCTGTTACGGCTTCGCGAGTCATTCTCGGTCCACTTTTTTTTTTTTTTTTGGACGGCCCAAAGATCTCTTCCCTAGAGGACAGTATTGAAACATGGCTTTTGGAAGTCTATTACGATTCATTCGTTGGATATGGTATTTTTTTTTTACTGCAGCTGGTACTTGTTTATAAGCTGTGAGACTGGTTGTAATTGAAGTTCTTGCATGATATCCTCATTTATTTTGCGGTCCAAGCGACTATATCTAGTGTTCCTCTCATAAATTTCATTTCACGAGCCGTTATTCTGCTGATATCCGTACTTTTCAATGCCCATGCTTCACTTCCGTAATATAGTACAGGTCTAGCTAATCAAAGTTTATTACTAGTAGGCCGTGATTACAAAATCACAATGTTTTTATTTTAGCATATCGATAAACGTTTTCGGTTTAATTAAACCATCATCAGATCTTTCGTAAACCCCTTAAAATTATGAACAAGTTGTTACATTGTGAACAATCAGTGAAAAGACAATGGGTTACATGAAACTGTAGGTCATGCTAATGGGTGTGAAACACATGCAAGTTACTATAAAATATTAAAAATTATACATAAAAGATAAAATGTTAAAAAGCAAACAATTGCTCTAATAATAGATGTGAGATTTGAACAATATAAATATCAGAACGACCCTCTATGAAATCATAGAGCCTAATTGAAATTTCATGATATCTGCATTTACAAACGTCAGGCTGTACTGTTGCAAAATGGATGAAAGAGTAGAAAGGCGAATATGCAGCACCATGTGTGGTAAACTACATACGCAACGCTCGCAACATGCGTGGTATTTTAATCTGAAATTACGTGGAAAATTCTTGTTATATTGGGGAATTAATAATGTAAACTATTATGCTTTTTAATTAAGTGAATCTAATACACAAAAACCCCAAGATCTAGCTAAGGTTTTATACAAACGTATTCTTGCGTGTCGCTGTACTAGGGAAGGCTTCATAATTTTGTTGACTATTCCCATTGTTTTATTGTCGTTGCAAATTTTAAAAGTTATATCTATTTCACCAAAAAATGTTAAATTATAGCCAAGATAGGTAAACTCATTTTGCTTGCGACCAGGTATTTCCCACGAAATGTCATGGCTTTTTCTTTTTAAATATTGATTTCCATGTCGTATTTTACGCTGATCAAAAGGATATAAGGAATAGTGATTGCGAAGACCTATAGCCTCTCCTATCTTCATGCCATTCTCACCTTCTGTTTAACTAACTAGGCTCTGGTGACCGAGTAGCAGCGGAAAAACTGTAACATCTGATGTAGAGGAAATGCTACATAGGCGGGAACCCCACCAATTAAATCCCCCGCCAATTAAATCCTTCTGGGCTAGCCATTAGGCGTTCATTTTATATTGTTTTCAAGTCTCATACGTCGTTAAATAATGTATTTAAAAATAATTACAAAATAGCCCGAGGAAAGACGATGAAGACTGGATTTCTGAATGATGATGACAGTAATGAAAACGGAACTTTACAATATGTAATGCGTGACATGAAGTTTCAGACTCTTTAAACAAAGTCGAAATTACGTCGCATTATAACTTCTTGTTCTTCTTTGTCATGTTTTACCTCGCGCTTTCTTTTCGACTGAAAATACAATATTGTATAGTGGAAGATATGTAATGTCATTTAACCAACACCAGACAGGCACAGATTGCGGGCCTTCCCGGTCGAGAGGCCACTTGAGACAACACAGCACAGTATATGACAAGGAAGGAAAAAAACAGCCCGTGAACGTAAAAAATCTCTTCCATTATCCAAGTCGGGAATCTAAACATGGACCGCTGGGTTGGGAAGCGCGTGTAACACTATCTAGAGATATATTATTTCAATGTATCGAAGTACATATGATATTTCCATGCAGATATTCTGCGTCATCATACGATGAAAGAGTAATGGAACGGAGAAAAATTCCCTCCGGCGCCGGGATTTGAACCCGGGTTTTCAGCTCTACGTGCTGATGCTTTATCCATTAAGCCACACCGGATACACTAGTCACTCATAACGAGTGCACCTCAGCACATGTGTGGACTTCGGTCCTATGTTCATAGACATCTATGACGTAGTGCAGAGGGCGGCCACTAGAGGGAACCCAAGAGTTGGAACTCAATCAGAGACAATTCTGTCCGACTCCGGGGTTGTATCCGGTATGGCTTAATGGATAAAGCATCAGCACGTAGAGCTGAAAACCCGGGTTCAAATCCCGGCGTCGGAGGGAATTTTTCTCCGTTCCATTACTCTCTCATCGTACTATCTAGAGAGTCAAGGAGGCGGACTTATAATTGAATCGGTTTTTTTTAAAGGGCAAGAAAAGTAAATTTGTTGGAAATTGAAAAAAAACTATGTTAGGGAAAACTATTTGGAAATATATAATTCCGGACATGTGGGCTGATAGTCTAGGTTACAGTTGTTGATTTTTGAAATCATTATACGCATTATACGGATACTTAAGGTTTTACTGAGATTTAAAATATGAAAAAAGTCGCCCTTAAAAAAAATCAATTTTATAATAAATAAAATCAAATACGCTACAGATATTTTCGTGCTATTCTTGAATTACTTTACTGGAAATCATACACAATCAACAGACAGAATGTGTAATAATTATAAATTTAAAAAATATGAAAATATCATGAATGATGAAGAGAAATCAGTATTTTCACTTGGGATGTACTGTTTTCCAATCATCGTATGTTGCATTACTGTCTGTAGGCCAGCTGAAAAGTTCTTCATAAAATACCGAATGCTCACTTGAGATGTAGGGCCTACTGCTTCATTTTTTCCAAGTCTTGAGCTTCATTTTGTTTTATTGACAATATTCTACTTTACCTTATAGATTTATCTAAATTTAAATAAATGTGTAGTGAAGATTATTGCTGGAGTACCTTTTAAGTGTAGTGAAAATATTTGTAATTTAAATTTATGTATTGTATTGATTAAGGCTGGTTGAGTGGAAGAGAAGGCCTTATGGCCTTAACTCTGCCAGCGAAAATAAAACATTATTATTATTATTATTATTATTATTATTATTATTATTATTATTATTCCTGCTGGATAGACTGGACTTGTTGAAGTGTCACGAAGAATGCGTGGCTTACTAATTCATCGACACTACTAGATACTTTTATGTATCCAACTCTGTCATGTGTTTACTCAAAGTGAAATAGGGTACACATTGCAAAATTGATTATCTCATTTTTATGCTTCTTCCTTCTTTCTCCAGAAACAGCAGTTTTTTTGTAATATTTCTTCTGCTTTCAACTGTTCGCCAATTGAATAGTTTTAAAACGATGCGTGCCAATGACTACTGACCATACAACAAATTGTGATTTTAACTTGCCTCTAACAACGCAACGAACAATGTTAATGGCACTCTTTCAAGGAAAAACGATGGGTTTATAAATGTAGGCCTACTTTCGAAAGTAGAATAAAAATAAAAATGTCAAAATCATAACTTATGCTCTTTTAAAAAAATTCAATTCAATTAAAATGTGGATACACTAGTACTACAATATTGACAATGGACGTAAAATGGGAAAAACCAGAGGAATCATCCAACGTGAGTTTCACAATATGCGATGAGACTTTGGATGAGCCAGCAGAACGTGTGTCGTGTGTGACTTGCAGATGTAACACCAATTATTACTAAATTAACTTTAATGTCTTCTTTGACATTTGCTTGGTTAATAGTCGCTTGTGTTGGAGGATTCGTATAAAATAAACAGGTATCCACTTGATAAAGTGCATTTATAGGCTATAGATTTATTATTATTATTATTATTATTATTATTATTATTGTTATTATTATTATTATTATTATTATTATTATTATTATTATTATTATTATTATTATTTAAATGATTTATCTTTTAACAAAGTAATATTTATTATTATTTACATTATTTCATTCTATTTAATTAAAAATGAATAAAGTTTTTAACCAGATCTCAAACTCAAATTCAAAATTTCTCTCTAAACTCTGAACGTGATGAGAATTTCGTCGAGAAGTGTGACTGTAAACACAAATCGTAATAATTTCGGATGCCAATTTATTATTATTATTATTATTATTATTATTATTTAAATGGTTTATCTTTTAACAAAGTAATATTTATTATTATTTACAGTATTTCATTCTATTTAATTAAAAATGAATAAAGTTCTTAACCAGATCTCAAACTCAAATTCAAAATTTCTCTCTAAACTCTGAACTTGATGAGAATTTCGTCGAGAAATGTGGCTGTAAACACAAATCGTAACAATTTAGGATGCAAATTTATTATTATTATTATTATTATTATTATTATTATTTAAATGGTTTATCTTTTAACAAAGTAATATTTATTATTATTTACAGTAATCAATTCTATTTAATTAAAAATGAATAAAGCTCTTAACCAGATTTCAAACTCAAATTCAAAATTTCTCTCTAAACTCTGAACTTGATGAGAATTTCGTCGAGAAATGTGGCTGTAAACACAAATCGTAACAATTTCGGATGCAAATTTATTATTATTATTATTATTATTATTATTATTATTATTATTATTATTATTATTAATATTGTAAACACAAATCGTAACAATTTCGGATGCCAAAGCTTTATATTCTGCAATCAGTTATAAGAAATGTGTAGTCTATCTGCTTTCTCGTTACATAATTTATGTCACAGGAGTGCTATAGTGTCAAGATCTTTAGAAAGTGATGTGGCCTACAACAGAAGTATTTAAATTACCTTCTATATAATTATACCGTTGACTAATTCTTCCCTCTGATCATTTTCACGATATCTTCTAAGACGTATAGTAGGCCTATGTGAATGTGAAATTAGATCCTACAATTTGCAAAGAAAATACTTGGAAGTATTGCCAGGCTTGCTGTACTCAAAGAAGTTAATGTTCCCTATCATCTACTTGGAAAGCGAAACGATATAAAAATTGAATTTAATATATATATACATATATATATATATATATGAGGGATTAAAAGCAACAGTGGCATAAGTGAGCAACTGCAAGGAACGATATGTTTTAACTTTTGCGTTCTGTGCAATTAACAAATCCGTTTAAATATAATTTAAGTGGCTATTTGTGCTAATACGAGTATAATGTCGGTTGATATTTTAAATACAAGAGAAAAATTCACACTTTTTTACATAAGTTGAAAAAAAAAATCTGACATACCACTGCGGCTTTGAACTTCTCATATTATAAGTCATCCTTTCAACAAGCCCTAATTATAATTAAGTTTCCTATGAAAATAGAGGCAGCAGAAGAAGTGTAAGAAAAATATAATAGTAACCTGTGTTGGAAGAAAACGCAAGTTTCTTAGTTCAGAAGCTTTTCAAGTTCTTGTATGCATCACAATATCTAGTGATGTCTGAAAATTAATGACATGAGAGAAAATGTTTATTCCGATATTATAGCTAAGAACTAAAAGCTTAAATAAATTAGTTATTATTATCATTAATCAATCACGAAAGGTGATGAAACACGGTCCTATCAGTTAGAGTCTGAAACGAAATGCAAAATTCAGAATGGAAATCGAAAAATCGCAGAAAACGAAGAAATTTCTTTTTTAGAAATCTAAAAAAAGACAGTGTTTTTTTTATTCTACGACAGTATTACTGTATACTTTTTACCTAATATAAATAAAATCATATTTTATCTGATAATGCATTACGGTTAGAGATTAATACATATACAGATTGGTAAATACATGATCTAAATTTCAATATATTTCATAAGCTAAATTTTCCAAATACTTTATTTAAAAATCAAATGTGCTGTTGTTCCCAAGACAACAAATTTGTAGGTAAGGTTTTAAATCTTCTTCTTCTTCTTCTTCTTCTTCTTCTGTCCCTTCTGCTGCTAAGCGCCGGGTTCGTCTCTCTCCGTCCATTTATCCATTTTTCCCCATCTCTACACAAGGTTTTAAATCAATGGTGCATAAAACAGTTGAGTTCCTGTCGTTCATATCAGAAGAGGGAGCAATCGAACAGAATGTGCTGCACGATTTTGATTATCATTTCCACACGGGCATTGCTGGTTGCTGTTAATATGAAACCTATGTAGCTCCTCCCTAAACTTTCTGTGTCCTATGAGAAATTGTGTCCACAAAGAGCTTGCAACCTTGTTGTCACGTTTATTTCTGGTGTACATTGTTGTGAAGAATCAACGAAAACTCTAGCTCGTTGTGAAGAACAGATGTTTGGTCACGGAGCCTAGAATGCCTATTATATTTCACAGTGGTATGATCCTTTGTTTATGCCAATGGGTTAGAACTCGTTGGTCCACGCTTTGAAGAAAAAGATACGCCAGAAAGAGTACAGGTTTGGTATGGCAGGTTTGAGATCGCTGCCGACTTCGTCAGCTCATCCGCTCGCTCGTTTCTCTCGATACCAGTGTGTCATGGTATCAAGGATAAACAGATGCAATTTGGACTTTAATGTACAGTACGATTATTTAGTCCTAACAGTCGCCGACAATGTGCGCATGGGTTAGGCTAGTCCATTACGTTTCGCCAAGGTGTGTTCGGGTTAGTCAATCGCTTGCATTCAGAGTGATCGGATGTAACGCGTGCGGTAGAGCAGTGTGTTTCCTGTACAAAGCTGTACTGCATTACTTTACTGACCGCTCGCCCTTATCTCTACTCCAGAACTCTTCCCACTACTCCTATTACTTCCCCTCTTTCGCGTCGCTGAGCTGTCAGGACTAAATAATCGGTCTGTATTAGGTTTATGATTTCAAAGGAGATAGACTTAGATTCTATTTATCATTAATCACTTGTAAAGCTGTTTGAGGGTCACTTTGGATACAAGTAGTCTATTGTTTTTAAGTGCTTTATATCATTGGATATCTTCTCTTATTGCGAACAATTCAGCTTTGAATTTTAAGCACTGTGGGGAAAGTTTGAACAAGGGTGAGGTGATTTCAGACGAGTTTCTATGCACTACAAATGCATATTCCACTTGAGTGGTTCTGAAGGAAGGTGTTTCCGAGCGTGAACCATCTGTAAACAGAGAGGTGATGCATGCTAGTTGTACAAGAATGGCTGAGATAATTTACATGGAACGCTGGATGACCTGCTGTAGTTTATTTTTCTGTTCATTGAAGTCTGTAATTAGAAAGATACTGAGGAATTTTTCCATCTTTCTTGACATTGCAGATGCTAGTTTCAGTTCACAGCTCAAACATAGCAGTTCTATTCCAGCCTCGGATGTGATCGTGCAATATCCGGATTATCACTACGTAGCTGTTATAACTAATAATAGGCACAATAACTTTTCTGCACTCATCACTGCGTGGTAGATCTTTGATAGTCTTAGTCATTGCATATTGTGAGTTACCATACGTCGTTAAGGGATTTCACTTCTATGTGTTCTTCAGAACCCAATACTACTAATACTAATACTAATATACATACACTGCTACATATGAAAGTCAATTAATTCAAAGGTCAATAGCATAACCTCTAAACCATGGATTATAATACGTTTCTGGTCAGGAGTAGCTTAGCGATTAGGGGTGCTATGCATAAACATTTCGCTAGCCCGCACTACGAGCGTGCTAAACTAGCCCCGGCTATCGACTGGTTACTTGTACAGGATCCATATCATATCATATCATATCATATCATATCATATCATATCATATCATATCATATCATATCATATCATATCATATCATATCATATCACGTCAATGGTGACAGGACACGGGATGAATAGAGCCTACCTCCATCGATTCAAGTTACTGGAGAGTGCAACATGTCCGTGTAATAGTGGAAGTCAGACTATAGATCACTTGCTACATGATTGCACAATATTAAGGAAACAAAGGGAAATTCTAAGAAACAGCATTTCGAAGACAGCAAGTTGGCCACCTACCAAATATCAGCTTATAAAATTACAACTTCAACCATTCATTACTTTCGTCAATTCAGTAGATTTTGAACAATTGTAGGAATGCATTTATCGTTTGGTTACACATATTTATCATTCAACTTTTATAAAATTAACAATTTGTTTAAAAAATTCACAATTGCAATATATTCCTATCATGTATATATACTGCCTTTTCTTTTTGTTTAGGTTAAGCCATATATATATATATATATATATTTGTATTAATTCTGTATCTTGCTTAGGTATGATCAATGTAAATAGGCAAAATAGACTAAATCGGGAGCATTCACCAATACAAATCCAAATGTATATTTATTGTAGGAAACGGAAAATCTAAAAGATGTAGTATTACTCTGTAATGGAGCATGTTGTTCAATAAAAAAAATCATATATCATATCATATCATATCATATCATATCATATCATATCATATCATATATCATATCAATATCATATCATCATATCATCATATCATATCATATCATATCATATCATATCATATCATATCATATCATATCATATCATATCATATCATATCATATCATATCATATCATATCATATATCGCTAACACTGGTTTATGAATACGAAAAACGTTAGTTCGCTAATCATCCACCGGAAGCCCGCGCTAAGAAGTCTATGAATATGGCCCTAGATTTTTATTTATAATTTCTGGCTATGGATTGGAAAGTATTAGGTTCAACTTCGGGTGGCGACAGAGTTTTTCTCATTTCCAAACTTCAATAACGTCCCGGGGCCCAATCAGATTCCTTTCACATTGAATACCGGATCTTTCTCAGACGTAAAAAGAAGATAGGACACACATCACCTCTTTCTAATGTGGAGGTCGTGAAAGCGTGGTGCTCTATCTCTATTCCATCATGCGCCTTCATGGTGTCTATAAAGGACTTTACCTTTACATTTTTTTATAAATCCTCTGCATTATTCTGCATTGAGAAGTTCAATTATAACTTTTATTTTCCTTTTAAATCACATTGAATTCGACGTGCAACTATGCGTCTGTTACAGCAAGGACTGTGTTCGGAATCTTTCACGAAGTACGGAGACTTTGGTGAAACAAACACAGTATTTCTTCACCATCTAGGTTTCTTGGAAATAGCCTCTGCGTAAGTAGTACCAGTAGGAGGTACAGCACAAGATAAGTATAGTTAATGCTACATGTAACTTTAAAAAATGTGTCTTTAAGTAACTTTCCTTCATATTTTACAACAGATTCACACCTCCTTCTTGCCACTTGTTTTCTCTATCCAACACGTGGAATGTAGCTATTTTTAGTATCATTTTCCGAAGAGCGAGTCAGATGTGGAACATTATTCTGACGGCCATGTTTATCTAGGCAGTGAAAGGTTTTCTTTCTTCAACAAAGCCATCGGCGTGTTCGAATCCTCATTGGATTGGTTATATTTAAAACAATCTTTTTTCCGCGATTTCCAATTTACTTTTTATTTAGCGGTTTTGCGAGGATTATATTAACATAAATGGCTTGAATTTTTCCGAAGTTTTCCAAACTGTAAAACGAATTTCAGGTAATATCACGACAAATTCTCGGACTCATCTTGCCAAAATATTCCAATTACACTTATGCTAATTAGTAGCGCAGTTCATATAGTGTCATTGTATCTTAACCGATAAAAACAATCATCAAGAATTCGTCCCACTTGTCAGTGGAAAAATAACATGGGAATTCTGGAAAAACAATGTTGGAAGCAAATTGCTAGTCTAAAGTCCGAGTATTGCGAACCAGGCACCTGTTTTGTGATCCAAGACAAAGCACCAGCTGACAGGGTGGCAGCTGTGAAGGAGTTTTAGGTCAGATAAATTTCAGTGCTTGCTCGCTTACTATATTCTCCCGAAGTGACGCCCTAAGACTATTCAATTTCAGAAACTAAAATTCCATTAAAAGGAAAACATTCCTGTAACATCGGAATTTATCCTACGCGCTGTTATGACCTGCCTCCGAGTTGTTTTAAAACAGGAACATCACAAGACATCACCATTCCTTAGTTATTCGTGCCATTCATTGTATGAAAGCTGTAAGAATATATTTCGAATGAGGAAAAGTGATTTTGAACATAACTTTAATTCTTTCTTTAAAATTAATTCTTATTATTAATTATTCATCGCAGTATACATTTTCTCATGTTCAGAGTCTTCAATTCTGGTCATTTGAAATGAAATGAAATCGCTGATCCTATTTCAATTGGCAGTTTTTCAGGACGAAGTACTCATAACAAGGTATCTAGGAGTATATTTATACATTCTTAAGAAAACCAAATGAAATCGCTGATCCTATTTCAGTGGGCAATTCTTCAGGGCGAAGTACTCATAACCAGGTACTCATGAGCAGGCCTATATTTATACATTCTTAAGAAAACCAAATGAAATCGCTGATTCTATTTCAGTTGGCAGTTCTTCAGTGCAAAGTACTCATAACCAGGTACCCATGAGTATATTTATACATTCTTAAGGAAAACAAAATATGAAATCGCTGATCCTATTTCAGTGGGCAGTTCTTCAGGACGAAGTAATAATAACCAGGTACCCATGAATATATTTATACATTCTTAAGAAAACTAAATGAAATAGCTGATCCTATTTCAGTGGACAGTTCTTCAGGACAAAGTATTCATAACCAGGTACCCATGAGTATATTCATACATTATTAAGGAAAACAAAATATGACATCGCTGATCCTATTTCAGTGAGCAGTTCTTCAGGGCGAAGTAATAATAACCAGGTACCCATGAGTATATTTGTACATTCTTAAGAAAATCAAATTAAATTGCTGATCCTATTTTAGTGGGCAGTTCCTCAGGGTGAATACTCATAACCAGGTACCCATGAGTATATTTATACATTCTTAAGAAAACTAAATGAAATAGCTGATCTTATTTCAGTGGACAGTTCTTCAGGACAAAGTACTCATAACCAGGTGCCCATGAGCATATTTATACATTCTTAAGGAAACCAAAATATGAAATCGCTGATCCTATTCCAGTGGGCAGTTCTTCAGGGCGAAGTAATAATAACCAGGTACCCATGAGTATATTTATACATTCTTAAGAAAATCAAATTAAATTGCTGATCCTATTTTAGTGGGCAGTTCCTCAGGGCGAATACTCATAACCAGGTATCCATGAGTATATTTATACATTCTTAAGAAAACTAAATGAAATAGCTGATCCTATTTCAGTGGACAGTTCTTCAGGGCAAAGTACTCATAACCAGGTGCCCATGAGTATATTTATACATTCTTAAGAAAATCAAATTAAATTGCTGATCCTATTTTAGTGGGCAGTTCCTCAGGGTGAATACTCATAACCAGGTACCCATGAGTATATTTATACATTCTTAAGAAAACTAAATGAAATAGCTGATCCTATTTCAGTGGACAGTTCTTCAGGGCAAAGTACTCATAACCAGGTACCCATGAGTATATTTATACATTCTTAAAGAAACCAAAATATGAAATCGCTGATCCTATTTCAGTGGGCAGTTCTTCAGGGCGAAGTACTCATAACCAATTAACCATGAGTATATTTATACATTCTTAAGAAAATGAAATGAAATTGCTGATCCTATTTTAATGGGCAGTTCTTCAGGGCGAAGTACTCGTAACCAGGTACTCATGAGTATATTTATACGTTCTTAAGAAAACTAAATGGAATCGCTGATCCTATTTCAGTGGGCAGTTCTTCAGGGCGGAGTGCTCATAACCAGGTACCCATAAGTCTATTCATACACTCGAATTCGGGCTTCCATGTGAACAGTAGTTCATTACACTCTTAGAAACTTTCAACAAACACGCACATTAACACATATGGACAATATAACGCAGATATTTGTTATATAACATAACAATTCGTGTTGAGACGTCAATCTAAATTAATCTGAACATTAATCGATCAAACATGACCACACAGTGTCCTAATTTCGACAGATCTGAAAAATGGACTCGTCGCTCCGGTTTTTAATTGCTTCCTTACTAGCTAAATGCAAACAACTATGTAAGCAGATTTCTTTTTTTCCTTTCAATGTTGTCATAAAGTTACTGAACCCCAGCTACAGAATTTTATTAAAAAGAAACGGTTAACTCTAATATTGAAAATAATGTTTGAAGTCATATTCAAAAGATTTAAAGGGGTTAAATCACACTTATATTCGATTTTGTTGTCTTTATTTATGTGTTACTACATTCCAAAGAATATCACGAATAAAGAAAACGAAATACGTAAATAAAATAAATAAGGTAGTAAATTGACAGTCCAAACGCTTAGCGAGCATTGTCTGCACTCTCAGGGACAACAAGGGTGTATGTCCGGTAAAAATTGCTGTATCACGATGACCTTCATGTAGGCCTGACTAATTCTGTCGGCGCAACCTCATTTTTGCGGGCATTCACAGCTATAGTGACGATTCACACTCTCGTGGCTTCATTAAATGCAGATCAGGCCCGAACGAACAATGATTCATTCACTTCCCTTTCGTCTTACAAACGAAATAAAAAATAAACATTACTGTATTCTTCAATATGCTGAAATCAGTTTTGGATTGCTGAAGTGACAAATTATATACAGTGGTTTATTTAATGTTTCATATTTATTTCTTATTTATTACATTATTTATAACGCCAATTATTGGTTATCAGAAACTATAAAATTATGAACCAATTGCAATTTGTCGGATAGGAGCGTTATTGAACTTTTTCATGGTACTTTAATCGAATTTGTGTCTTTATAGACAGAGGAAAATAAAATAATCCGAATGTGAAAAGGAAACCTCATGCTTCTTGAATTATAAGTGCATCCCTATCACTGAAAAATTGATAACTTCCGACATAGAATGATAGGCGAGGGAGTGACTAGCATAGTTGAAATTTTAAGAGGCTGTAAATATTGTCTGGAATACTTTTCTTTGCTGATGATAGGACGATATTAGAAAATAGTGTCTTAGCAGAGATGAATTATGACATGGCGAGTAATGACGAGTACATTTCGTCGCCTGAATGCAAGAACTAGGTAACTTGATTTTTCATATTTTGTGACATTGCCTATTTACTTATTTATTGCACTAAGGAATATGTCTCGTTTTTTTTACCTATTTGTTATATTGGAAAATAGATATCGCTGGTATCGTTCGATCAATTACCTAGATCCTGGATTACATTTTGCTATAAAAAACGTAAATTTCGAGTTACCTAGTTCTTGCATTCACGTGACGATTTTATCTGGAGCATTTTTCTTATCGGTGGTGGACAAATGGGAGAGGATTGTTGAACCGAAGTAGAATTTTGACTTCGGCGAGAAATTGCCGGTATTTTTTTTTTTTTTTTTTTTTTTGGACCACTCTGATTCAGGGTCAAGTTCTTCTATGTACTGTAAATTTATGAAACGAACCTCTGAGTTTTACTCTCTGAGTTTTACTTCTCCTCCGTAAGAAACCATGAAAAAAATCTTTGGATTTGAGCCCAAGAATTTTTAGTCTAATAACAAAACATGGTAACCACTCAACAGTCGAGGACGACAGATATTATGTGAGAGTTCTGGGAACTGAATCCGAAGTTATGTGTTGTAGTCTATAGATTTTGTGGACATTTTTGGTTGGTCGATAATACTTAGACCCACATCTTATTTAAATTATTCATAGAAAGACTCCACAAAGTACATAGAAGGACTTATAACACCCACTCACTGAAACATACTAGTACGTATTGGTGTGAACAAAATCTTATCGATTGCAAGTGTCGGATATCTTCAAGTTATAAATGCAACTTTCTACACAAGTCTTATACATCTCAGTTTTCATAGAAGGAATGCAGAGAGCGGAGAGATCGACAGTTAACTCTGCGGATGTCAGGTATACAAATAATAGAAAAATTCCGGATAAGGTGACAAGTAATCTAAGAACATTGCAACATAACCTGTTTGCGGGGGATATCTAATGCAAGAATGGACTTTTATTACTTTAAAAACAGTGAAAAAATGGTGAAATATAACTCAACAGAAAGTAAGGTATCAAATTATCTTCCACCAGATTAAAGAAACGTGTTTGTATTTGCCACATTTTATGGCGAGTTTTGACACATGAAAGGAACAATATGACTTTCTTTCCTAGATTAAATATGGAATCGAGAATAAAGTAATTTTTTATGCTTTACAATACTCAGTCCTGTATGATGCATTCTACATGGTAGGCAAATGTATATACTATACGGTGAAGAATGGGTAGAACGGAGAAAAATTCTCTTCGGCATCGAGACCCGAACCCGGGTTTTGAGCTCTACGTGCTGACGCTTTATCCACTAAGCCACATCGGATTTCAGTTCCGATACCGGATTGAATCCTTCTCAGTTTAAGTTCTACGTCTCTGTTTCCCTTTGGTGGCCTGCCCTCATGTACTGTGTCACAGAATATGTGACAGTGACATAATGTCCAACGCTATGTACAGAGGTGCACTCATTACGGGTGACTAAGTGGCCGGGATCCGACGGAACATGAAGTCGTCTTGCATCACAAAGTGATTACTTACGCTTATCATATTACTATGATGTACCGAAGCATACATATGATATTTCTGTGACACAGTACATGAGGGTAGGCCACCAAAGGGGAACAGAAAGGTAGAACTTAAACTGAGAAAGATTCAACCCGACATTGGAACTGGAATCCGGTGTGGCTTAGTGAATAAAGCATCAGCACGTAGAGCTGGAAAGCCGGGTTCGGGTCCCGGTGCCGGAGAGAATTTTTGTCCTTTCTACTCATTCTTCACCATGTAGTAGGAGAGAGTCGGGTAGTATCGGACATCGGGTAATATCGGACAGTGAGTTTCTTTCATCTACCACACGATGATAGTACCTGATTGACATGGTTACGTTTCTCTGATGTCGCATAGAGAAACGTAACCATGTCATTCAGGTACTACCATATGGTGGTAGATGAAAGAAACGCACTGTCCGATACTACCCGACTCTCCCCTAATGAAGAAATCCTGCACGGAAATATCATAAGTACTTCGGTATATCATAGTAAATGTATATACTATTACATATTGTAAAGATAGCGAATTCATAGGAATAAATTTATTTTGATCTCATCGCTCAAACATTTATATAGAGAGATTTATATTAATAAAATTTCCTTAAAATTAAAAATATTATAACTTATATTATGTAAACTTTTACTACAATTACTTTACATTCGTAATTTGTAAAGTATAAACAAAGGAAATAAAAATTTTAAAAAGAGTAAGGAGTTGTACAAAATTGGATAAGGGTTGAAAATATTATGAATGAATTGAATGCAAACGAGTTTATTGATAACATAAATTAATATCCGATAACGGAATTTAAACATGCAGAAATGGAAAATGAAATACTGTCAAAATAATTTCTCAATTATTAGTGAAAATGGAAAAAGGACTCTATAGACCTGAGGAAGAAGAGAAGAAATCCTACAGTTTCCTCATAATCCTTGATTGACAGAAGACGATGCGGATTATGTTGTAAACAGCTTCAAACTGTATCGGTGGGAGATTTTCCATTCCATTCATAGTTCTATAATATGAACGTAAATAATCATCAGTTTTAGGGCGCACTTTGTGAGTATTCTATCTTATTTAAAAAAGGAACTGAGACAATCGTTAAAGCCAATATCGGATATGAACATTGATGCTGTTTGTCGTCTTCATTGTTTAAGATAAGTTTAAAATACCTGAAAATTTCCGGATTAACTTCTAAATAAAATAATGAATGAGTACAAAATTCAATAATTTGCGAATGGTTGATCGGTCGACTATGTCAGATTAAATCAGATAAGGTCAGACCAGTCACAGAAACCTATGGATGTCACGTCATAAGATAATTTTAAAAAATGTACTGCCATAAAAATTTCGAAATATATATTTCTCATCTCTCTACCTGATATAATTAGGAATATTAAATTCAGACGTTTGAGATGGGTAGGGCATGTAGCATGTATAGGCGAATGCAAAAATGCATATAGAGTGTTAGTTGGGAGACCAGAGGGGAAAAGGCCTTTGAGAGACCGAGACGTAAATGGGAGAATAATATAAAATGGATTTGAGGGAGGTAGGATATGTTGGTAGAGGCTGGATTAATCTTGCTCAGGATAGGGACCAATGGCGGGCTTATGTGAGGACGGCAATGAATCTCTGGGTTCCTTAAAAGCCATCTGTAAGTATGTTGTAAGTATATTTCTCATCATCATCACAATTTTCGACATTAATTAAAATAAGTCATTAATATAAAAATGATAACAATCATTTCACCTGTATGTTTAGTTTTATTGCGCACCAGTCGGTCTTATAGATAAAAATATCTACATCAAGATTAGCCATGTGATTTCCTCCGTCATGAGTGTGGGGGAAAAAAAGGAAGGAACTGCGTGTCTCCAGTACAGGCTATTTTCCAGTGATCTCATTCGCAAGTTAATTTGCGATAAGAAATAATTAAATGTCAGGGACATAATTTGTTTACAAGATAAAATATGAATGAGGAAAAAAAAAAACATACTAGTAAAGGAGTAGGTAACAAAATCCCTGCACTGTAGTATATTGCGATACAAGTGTGGTAAGTGAGATTTACGGGAACGAGAAAAAGTTTGAAAATACTGAAAAGACGAGACTTCGTCTCGTCTTTTCAATTTCCGAGTTTCTGTAATACACTTAGCACACACGTATTGCATACTATTTTCGCACGATGGATATTTATGTGAATTGGATTATATTTTATTTTAACTAAAATATTATATCTTTTATGGGAATTTATATGAATTGGATTATACAGAGCGTTCGCCTACGGGTGGGGCCAGGAAAGCGATCTGCCTGCGGTGTCGCTTGCGGGAATCGTCTATGCGTAAGCTTCCGCTTTCTATACTATACTCTGTAGGGTTTTAATTTTAAAAGTTTAGCAGCAGTAAAGACTGATGTTTTTGAAACACTTACTTCCTGTGAAACACATCTTAGAGATTTATTAGGAGAGCGTGTAAATGATGCACTGATTTCATCAATTTTTTTCTTCCGTCAATACTCTTTGATTTCGCTTAGGAATTGTAGCATTTATCGACCCTTACTTACTTACTTACTTACTTACTTACTTACTTACTTACTTACTTACTGGCTTTTAAGGAACCCGGAGCTTCATTGCCGCCCTCACATAAGCCCGCCATTGGTCCCTATCCTGAGCAAGATTAATCCAGTCTCTACCATCATATTCTACCTCCCTCAAATCCATTTTAATATTATCCTCCCATCTACGTCTCGGCCTCCCCAAAGGTCTTTTTCCCTCCGGCCTCCCAACTAACACTCTATATGCATTTCTGGATTCGCCCATACGTGCTACATGTCCTGCCCATCTCAAACGTCTGGATTTTATGGTCCTAATTATGTCAGGTGAAGTATATAATGCGTGCAGCTCTGTGTTGTGTAACTTTCTCCATTCTCCTGTAACTTCATCCCTCTTAGCCCCAAATATTTTCCTAAGCACCTTATTCTCAAACACCCTTAATCTCGAAGTGAGAGTCCAAGTTTCACAACCATACAGAACAACCGGTAATATAACTGTTTTATAAATTCTAACTTTTAGATTTATCGACCCTGTTGTCCTTAATTTGTTAACAAGACGTCTAACAGTTTCTCTACTCTGAATTGGAGCACCCGGATATTTCACTTCAAATTGCCTACGCACCTCTCTACATGACTCTGTTTTCACATATGTATCATGCATAAAAACTCTCTGTTCAAGCGTGAATTTTGCGTTTTCCATTGTTAACAAATTTTACACACACGCTGAATATTTAAGCGACTGTGTCAAGAAACTGCACTGTACATGTTAAATACTGCAACATCTCGCTTACAACTGATAACTTGTCGAGCGTGTCTCAACAACTGCGCGCACAAAGCGGCGTATCAGTACATGCCGCTTTCCTGGCCTCACCCGTAGGCGAACGCTCTGTATTATAATGACAGAGATTAAAATATGAATAGCGTGTATTGTTGTTATGCCAACATGTTTGTAAATAAGTATTGTTGTCCGTGTCGCCATATCTTGTTAGGTATATAAGCAACTCGATTTGTATTCATTTTTAAATTAGTATGGAAAACGTTATGGATGATTTATGCAATGATATAGAAATCGAAGAGGCTTGGATGACTGAATATGCCGAGTTATTACCCAAAAAAATCTAAACAGAGATATGAGTTGGTATAACTTATATTGAATTCTGTAAATGGTTAAAAGAAAAAGATGAGAATATTAATGAGAAGAATGTATTGGCGTATTTCTAAGAAGCAGTAAATTAAAGTCTCCAGGAAGATTGCAGTCTGAATTCTCGATGCTTAAAACTATGATTGTAGGTGTCATGATAAATATTTCAAAATAAATGTTTGCATTGTGATGCATTTACTTACGGCACTAGTACTTTTGGTCACTATTTCGGCATTGACATTTCTTTTCTTTCCATAGCAACCAGATCATATGTGGGAATGTCAACTTACGATGGATAATAAAAAAATATACATAAGCACTAAAAATTAGTTACATCGTGCAAAAAATGCATTAGAACATAAATATTAATCTCAGATATAACGAAAAATAAACAGATGTTGAGTAGATGATGATGATGATGATAATAATAATAATAATAATAATAATAATAATAATAATACTTACAACAAATGCCTTTAAGGAACCCGCAGGTTCATTGCCGCCCTCACATAAGCCCGCCATCGGTCCCTGTAATAATAATAATAATAATAATAATAATAATAATAATAATAAATGCAAGAATGAGGTAAGGTAATCAACAATATGAAAGTGGATGTATTTTAAAGTAAACAGTGCAATGTAATGTTGGACATATTTTACCATTAACATTTTTTAAATGTTTTGCATAACTGTTACTAATATTTACGCAAAATTATCTCAAACGAACTGAGTAATGGCTAATGATATAGATTCCATATAACATTTCAAATTAAATAGTCAATATTTAATTTAAAATGTTCATACAAATATCTCTATATTAATTAATGTTAGCGATATATCAGTATTATTTATAAATTTTATATCTCAGTGTTAGATATAATTTTTGTGATTCAGTTAACGGAAATTATTAAAGTATGTAAAATGATACATGAAAACAGAATTATCACTCTAACGACTTCATCTGAAACAAAGGCAGTGGTTTAGTTTCTCGAAGGTCTATTTATAAATTTACAGCAAAAAAAAAGACTTATTTACTACACAAACCACTTCCTCGTTCTGTTACGAATGTGAAGGCAAAGAGATTAAAATGAATGTCAACTAGCGAGTTCGCTCATTTTTTCTGCATAGTATCTAATTCGTTTCACACGTTACGACACTTACGTTGACCAAATATTTTACGGATGTGAAGTAACAGTAGAAAAATGTCGTTCCCGTTAATTTTACACGTGTCGAAAACACGGCTTGAGTTTCTAAATGTTTCTTAATTGCCGTGCGAGTAAAGGAATTTCCTTGCACTATCATTGTGATGGTTTAAAGTGACAAACGTGAGCAAGAGAGATGACTAGATTGTCGTGAAATCAGAGGCGTTGGCCATAAATTAATAACTTGCAAGGGACGACCTTAGTCGGGAATCAAGATTTGTGAATCAAGTAAGACGCAAGTGCAATGATAATAACTACATGAATTATTATAAATTACTTGACTGGAATAATTGCAATGATGATGGTGATGATGAGGATGATTACAATAATAATAATAATAATAATAATAATAATAATAATAATAATAATAATAATAATAATATTTAATTTATTAGTCTGACCAAATTTTTTGGGTTTGCCTTGCGACACAAAATAGCTCACAATAAAATTTGAAATTAAAAGTTATATAAACAGGTTTCAAGCAAAAGAGATTAAGACATAAGGGCTATTCCATCTCAAATCGACCGAAATATAGAGAAAATTGACCTTGCAATTTTTAAATACAATGAAACTTTTTCTGTCCGTAGACAACTGTGATATAATGCTTTGTGCAAAGTTTGAGGCATCAGAACTTAATAGTGTTTAAATTAATAATATTTAAATTTATCGTATTTTCATAAAATTAGCAACTTTAAACTGCTGTGGCTCCGAAACCCTTTCACCCAATGATCAAAATCATGGTTTATTTTGATGCTGAGAAGTTAAAGTTTATATTGACACGTAAACAGCTTTTCTTACTTTTTATGGAAATGGAGAAATTTAGATTTTTCTTCGTTAAGACGCCTTTGGCCACGAAAAAATATTTTAAAAATATATGGTTAGATTCCGCATTGAAAGTACAAATAAACACATATTTTTTACTGGTGGGACGTTGATAAAGTATTGAAAATATCAAATAAAGAAAATAAATAGTACGCGCGTGAACTAACCAGCTGACTGTGAGGAGGGAGATAGCCGAGGGAAGCAAGGCCAGTAGACATAAACACGTGATGTGTCGTCTAGCAGTCATGGCTGTGCTAGCTTTATCACAGGTTTTCATAAACACAGGAGTAAAATGATGCCCAATGCTCGCTTATCTTCAGCTCTCGGCCAGTGCTTGAGGTACTGCGCCGTTCAAGTCTAAGCGTGTGAAAATAATACCCTCGAAACTTATTGCCGAGCCACTAAGCAAATAATGCCGAATCCCTCTTAATAATCCAAGGTTTTTTTTATCAATATTTTTTTTACATTTTTACAAATGGCCAAAAAGCCTAAAAGCAAGTAAAATCAGATTATCTGTCTCTCTGTGTGCAATAAAAATAAGGATTACTTCTTAACATAACCTACCAAATGTCAGCTTCAAAATAAGCTCTCGTTCAATGTTTTGCAGTAAATGGTTCCAGAGTTCTGAGCGCTGAAAGAGGCTTGTTTTTATAAAATACGCTAAATTTGTCGCTCAATAATACGAAAACCGTTTGACTTTCGACAGTATATTTTTGAAAATGCACTCCCTTCAGCACCTTGTATAAGTAGGGAAAAAATTAGAGTATAAAAATGCGAGGTTTTTTACTGATCGATTTCATATGGAATAGCCCATAAGAAAAAAAAATAGAACCTAGCACAATTTAAATTGAGTGTACACCATAAAGATGTTGGCAAAATGTCGCTACAGAAACTTTTATTATGGTGGTGACGATGGCATCTTGAAGATCTCTCGTCAGCTTGTATTTTTCCCTCCACTTTACAAAGGTTTTCGGAATGGTGCCTCTCGCTCCGAAGAAGAGGCCGGTAACTGTGATTTTTCAATGTTGTATTTCGCTGATAGGTACTGAATCGTGGGCTCGTAGATTTTCTTTTTCTCTTCGTTCGCTTCAGATGGTTGAGTGGTTTCGGCTCTTTGTTCATTCGTATTTAGAGTTATGATATCGATCCTACGATTTCTTCCTCCATCAGCAATACAATGAACTTCCCCTGAACGTCTAGATTTTTGGATCGAAGTGCGATCATAGAACGTTTTATTCTGAGTACTTCTTCCTGTGGGCAACTCCCAAGCGCATGTGGTAAAGTTTCATACTCACTGCAGTTCTACAGTGGGTTGTGCCTGTAGAGCGACCAGGAAGAGAACGTACGTATAATAATAATAATAATAATAATAATAATAATAATAATAATAATAATAATAATAATAATAATAATAATAATAATAATAGCCCAATACAAGTGAAATCACAATAATTAACGTAGGCCTATGTATAAATAAAATTTGGATTCGGTTCCTAATGGAACATTGGAGAATATTGAAGATTATGCTTCTTCCATCTTACCCTATGTTTATCCTGTATTAAATCCATACATTTTACCACACAACTACTGAGGATGGAATGGGGCAAAGGACGAAATTCTTGAAAGAAATGATTATGTTCATAACTTTAATCAGTTATTTATCGACACTGTATTAACTGTGGGTTAACTATCCGCGGAATTACTATTCTGACAAGATAAATCCGATGATTCGCTACAGGATTATCTGAAATTCGCCAGACAGTTGGGGAAAACTTCTGAAAAACGCAACCAGGTAATCAGCCCAATCAGGATTTGAACCCACGTCCACGCACAGCTTCGGAGCAAGAGTCCTAGACAGACTGTGCCGTTGGCTTTTGATGATGATGATGATGACGATGATGATGGTGATTAAGATTAGGTCAATGACCATAACGACAAAGACAGCGATGATATTGATGATAAGATGGGGTGACGGTGATGTTGATGATGACGATGATGGTGAGGATGATGACGACGAAGATTAAGTATTGTGGAATACATAATGTGAATTGTAATAATGTAATATACTCCGTTGTTTTAGGTATTATACAAAGAAAAATAATAACGCTGAAATTATCATGAAAAATTAGATAAAATACATATATTTTTTAAATATTGAGAAAGCAAAGAGATACACTTTAGGCTTAAGAAATCAACAAATAACTTAAATCAAAATAAAAGATTCTAAATGATAAAACTAACATGTAATGATTACATATATTTTTATTATTATACTCTACAAAATGTTTTAATTTTTTCATTTGACATCGATTTTTCTTAAATTATTTCATTCATTGCAGCTGTAGCCACTTTGTAAATTTGTAAATATGTCATGTAAAACATGCCAAGCATACACGAAATTATTCTGTGTTGTTTATGTAGCTGCTTATATTGTTAATTTATTTCATGTTGTATTTATAAGCTCTGAAGAAGCTCACCGATGAGCGAAAACGTTTGTCGTAAAATAAAAAAAAATAAATTTATTGAATTAGATAAGCCTTAGACGGAAATACTATTTACTACTTAAAGATTATTAAAAAAGTGGTGTAATTGTAGTGAAACAAGCTCGAGCACTTGGACGACCGAGTAAACGTTTCAACCGATCGGTTATAAATTTTCGACTGCATGCGCTGGAGCGAATCATTTCCCGACTGCCTTCTTCAGAACCGAAGACTGATAGACGAGCTCGATCGGCCGGTTGCAAGAGAATGCTGAGGTCTAGTATGCAGGGTGGAAGTGAAATAACCTTGCAGATTGAAAGGGACGATAGGGTATACGTAAATGAATAGAAAACCTACATTACGTTTTATGATTAAATGCACGGTGAACTAAAAAATTATGTTTGAAGTTTGAGCAGTCCGGCAACATCGTCGCTAATACACTCTATTCGTGATCCAGATGTAAGAAGTCAACAAACTCGGTGAGTCTCCGTACGTAAGCTGCTGTCTGCCAAGACGTTGCCACTCTCTCGCTTCGTGCAATGGCTTGAATTTAGTGTTCTTTAACTTAAATTTACACGAAAACCGTGCGCGCTATTGAAATACGCCAGAGAGATAAATCATTTTTTATTAGGTTTCCTATCGATATGGACAAAAATTACGATCCTACTCGCAATAGTTACCGAATAAGAGATTGTTAAACATTTGGGAAAAACATTTTTTTCTGAAAAAACTATGAACCTTCCACCAATATGATATAGTTTTTTGTTACATATAGCATGAGCTATTCACTCTGGAAATCTGCAAGGCTATTTCACTTCCACCTGTAGACCTAATACTGAATTTATCCACTGAAGTTCAATGTACACTATATCGATCCATGAAGTTCTACATACACAGATTTAATACACTAAAATATACTAAATTTATTCACTAAAGTTCTATATAAACTGAGTTAATAAATGTTACAAAGTTTTTAAATGACTTCATTATAAAATAGTTTCTGTAAGAGGCTGAACAATGTATACCCTTGAAAGCCCAGATTTGACTTTAATTTATGTTTCTGTAACCAGAATAAGGGGCTTCAAATAGTACGAGTATACCTATGTCTCACTATTTTGTTGTCTTCTTGGCACTTACACTTTCCTTCTCATTGTATCTTGACTCTTGAATAATTTCAAGGAAAAAATTGTTCCGGGACTTTTGACTGAGCGCGCCAACGCTCTACCGACTGAGCTACCCAGGAACGTACCAGACACCGGCTCAATTTTTCCCCTTTATATCCACATATGTACCTCAAGCGGGCTGACAAGACGTCAAAAACCCAATACTGAGAGCACACAAACTCTGTGTGACTTGAATTGTGGTTTTCTGTTAACGAACAGTGACATATATTATGCAAATCTGGCTTTCAGGTATAGATCTCTGTGAAGCTGAATTGAATAATTTCAAGGGAAAAAATATTCCGGGGCCGGGTATCGAACACGTCACACAGAGTTTGTATGCTCTCAATCTTGGGTTTCTGACGTCTTGTCAGTCCGCTTGAGGTACATATTATGTGGATATAAAGGGGAAAATTTGAGCCAGTGTCTGGTACGTTCCTGGGTAGCTCAGTCGGTAGAGCGTTGGCGCGCTCAGTGAAAGGTCCCGGATTCGATACCCGGCCCCGGAACAATTTTTCCCTTGAAATTATTCAAATCACCTTAACAGGGAGCTATACCTGAAAGCCAGATTTGCATTTTGAATCTTGTAGGCCTAAGATACTCTCCAAATTTACCGTAACCTGACAGAAATTGTGTTAAAACAAAGCTAGTACCAATATTGACACAAATTACATATATTATTATGATTTCTTATTTACTTTCGAGGTTTATAGTACGCCAATCTCGCGAGTTTCACAACACGTGAAGTCGGTTCAACGTAGCGATTCCCACCATTTCATAGTAGGCCTACATAAGCAACGGACAAATATCCACATCGCGTCGTAGGCGTAAGCTACGTTCGTCTCGATGACATTAACAATTGAATTAATCTGTTTTGAAATAATTATGGATATTCACTTTTTCAACCATAACAACAGAATAATGATATTAGACAGCTTAGTCATTCCAATATCTTCAGGATTTCCTGAGAGATTGAAACATAGCAGTTTATCAAGTTGTGACGAAAGAGGTGTGGCCAGAAAAACTGAATGTCAGAATCCGTATTAAAAATGAATTAATCAAGAGGCAGTGTCATCGTAAGAAACGAGTAACTACTCGTATGATAAACATCTAAAGAATACAGAAAATTTGCTTCCTAAAACTATGTTTTAATACACCATGTACCATTTGTCATTTACTTAATATCATATCTACACAATGTTGGATAAAGTTGCCTAATTCCGTGATACTTTTTTAAAACTGAATGTCAGTTAAAGCTTTGCCATTCGATCATAGCGTTAAACATCTTTCTCGAAAAAGTGCATCTTTCACCTACTTTTGAGACATCGGTGAAATTCCAAGCAAGATACCCAATCCCGTGATATTCAGAAAAAAAAGTATCACGGAATTAGGCAACTTTACCATATATATTATAATTCACACACAACAGTACCACACACTGTGCTCAGGTACGTAAATTGGATAAATTCTGTCATACTCTAAAGTTAAATGTGACAATTTATCTTTATGCAAATGTTTTCTTTAGCTTCTATGCTCTGTTAGGTTGTCAACCAGTATCATATTTTCTACTTTGCGAAGTGTCATTTAAGTACTAGTCGAAACATGTTTTCTTGCTAATGTGTGAGGGTCGAAGTGGCACTATCATTATTCATTTTTTTCCACGAATAGAGTATTACATATATCAACTGCCCATTAAGAAAAACTTGATTTATATCATGGTGTTCCATCATATAACGAAAGATGATAAAAACTGTCATTCAGTATTGTGTATATTGAAGCAAAAGTATACAATTGAAGGAAAACTTGTCTATACTACGTAGCATTAAAGTGCTTAGAAGAATACCGAAACTTCTGTTCTCTTTAAAACTAATGTAATGTATATAAAGAATCTATTTATGATTTTTAAAAAGTAGAGAAAGTTTAGGCTAGCTGCTCTAATTCATTGACAAGTTACATATTTCTGACATAATAGCTATTACATTACTAAAATATCTCTGATATTAAAGTAGTGCTGCTGTTGTTGGTAAAGTAAAAATAGTTTAATAATAATAATAATAATAATAATAATAATAATAATAATAATAATAATAATAATAATAATATGAACATCGACTCTGGTAAAGTATATACCAAGGTATTGTGTCTTCAGTCTTCTAAATGCGTATTGAAAAAATTGCTTCAATTTATTATAACGAATACTGAATCATTATGAAATTTAAGTTATATACGAGAAGAATCGAACCGTGTGTACACAGGTGTCCGAACGAAATCGATTGGAAGAAATGGCGGTTTCGAGAAATTCCCGTATCGTGTGAACGGCCCTTAACGGTACAAAATCGAAAAGTCGCGGGCTCGATTTCTGATGAAGTCATGGATTTTCTCCATCGATTTAATTCTTCAGGCCGCACCATGGCCTGGGGTTTACCCAGACTCTAGCAAAAAAGAGAAGGCTACCAGGGGTATTTCCTTGGGAGAAAAGACGCCAGGCACGTAGGACTGGTTTCCATACTAGCATTAATGCCGATTGCCTGTACAGAGGAGCCTTAACATCCCGCCACTGTCGACAAATAAAATTAGCAGTTGTATTTGTACGTTATGTCTTTGAATATGATGATGTCTGTACCAAAATAGTACGGACTACAGTTTGTAGTGCTTACATTACTTCAGTGACGTTGCCATGGCCTAAATGAGAAGTCGGCAAATAGGTCATCGCGATTGTAAAATGAATTGTCTTTGAATATGATGATGTCTGTACCAAAATAGTATGGACTAAAGTTTGTAGTGCTTACATTACTTCAGTGACGTTGCTATGGCCTAAATGAGAAGTCGGCAAATAGGTCATCGCGATTGTAAAATGAATTGTCTTTGAATATGATGATCTCTGTACCAAAATAGTATGGACTGAAGTTTGTAGTGCTTACATTACTTCAGTGACGTTGCTATGGCCTAAATGAGAATTCGGCAAATAGGTCATCGCGATTGTAAAATGAATTGTCTTTGAATATGATGATCTCTGTACCAAAATAGTATAGACTGAAGTTTGTAGTGCTTACATTACTTCAGTGACGTTGCTATGGCCTAAATGAGAAGTCGGCGATTGTAAAATGAATTGTCTTTGAATATGATGATCTCTGTACCAAAATAGTATGGACTGAAGTTTGTAGTGCTTACATTATTTCAGTGACGTTGCTATGGCCTAAATGAGAATTCGGCAAATAGGTCATCGCGATTGTAAAATGAATTGTCTTTGAATATGATGATCTCTGTGCCAAAATAGTATGGATTAAAGTTTGTAGTGCTTACATTACTTCAGTGACGTTGCTATGGCCTAAATGAGAATTCGGCAAATAGGTCATCGCTATTGTAAAATGAATTGTCTTTGAATATGATGATCTCTGTACCAAAATAGTATGGACTGAAGTTTGTAGTGCTTACATTACTTCAGTGACGTTGCTATGGCCTAAATGAGAATTCGGCAAATAGGTCATCGCTATTGTAAAATGAATTGTCTTTGAATATGATGATCTCTGTACCAAAATAGTATGGACTGAAGTTTGTAGTGCTTACATTACTTCAGTGACGTTGCTATGGCCTAAATGAGAAGTCGGCAAATAGGTCATCGCTATTGTAAAATGAATTGTCTTTGAATATGATGATCTCTGTACCAAAATAGTATGGATTAAAGTTTGTAGTGGTTACATTACTTCAGTGACGTTGCTATGGCCTAAATGAGAAGTCGGCAAATAGGTCATCGCGATTGTAGAAATAGTGACGTAATTAGCGAAATTCTCTAACACAATTTAAATTTTATTTATGTGTAATATATAAATACAGACTGAAAGGGTTTTTACATTGGCCTTTCTTCTTATTCTTCACTCCAACTCGGTCATAACAAAAAAGGCATAAGTAAACTTTTTGTGCGAAAATATATTTCCATCGAAACGTATAATTTAAAGGTAAATCTATTATTCTGCAGAAGAAAGGACTCAGTGACGAGTTTGTATCCAATGTTTTAGGGCTTGTAAATTTCCAGTCCTGGAAAAATGTCATGAGTCAGTAACTCGTGCCCTATCTGCAGTGGACGGATGTATCAATGATGAAACACAACTGATATTCTCGCCTTCCATTCTGTTCATTTTAATTTTTTAATCTCTTACCAAATCTCAACAATCGTATTAGTTCTGAGTAAGGCTACCAGGTTGTACGACAATAAATTATCGTTACGTACGATAATTACAGATCCAAAGCGAGAAGCCATTATCGTAAATTAAAGTTCCTAAAATGTACGAGATAGCATTGTGTAATTCTCTCTTCTTCATTTTCTCATTTTCTGTGCAAAAAATAGTATTAATTGCAGAAAGGTAATGGATCAACCAATTTTACAAATTCATTTATCAAAACTAAGATGTCAAAATTAAAATTATACCACATAAATTATTCTCATTGAATATGTTTACCGATATTATTTTTGACAAATTTTAATATCAATGTTACATAGTTAACCTTGAGAAGTTTACTTTTTGTGACTTATGCCGTTTCTGAAATTTGAACTTTGCATAATATAAGAAGAAAAAAGTTATGTTGTTAACAAGCTCATCCTGTCTAAGGTTTTTCCGTGGTTTTCCTAAGGCGCTAAGACAAATGTCGGGATAAGCCCTAAAAGACATGGGCCACGGACCTTCATTCATATCCCTAAGACCCCTTTAATTACTCTAAATTAATTAATAATTACATCTGTCATAAATTCATAAATCAATCGATCTCCTACCTAAAAGCCAAATTGGCTAGTCTTTTATATTGAGACAACTCATCCTGCCTAAGATATTTCCGTGGTTTTCCTAAGGCGTTAAGACAAATGTCGGGATGAGCCCTAAGAGAAATGGGCCACGGACCTATATGCCCTTCCCCATAAATTCCCCCTTTTTCTAACAAACGACGTAATGCCCTAGTTCAGAGTCTATAAAATTACGAAATACATGTGCAAGGTCACTCATGTAGTCGCAATGCGAAAGGACAGGGAACCTTTGAATTTGCAGATTCAGAATTCACGGCGTCTCTCCTGGCGGTCTTCACCTGCCTTGTCATCGAACAACAGATGACAGAGTCTTCTCGACTCCTCCTGCACTGCGAAATGACACAGTTCATTTCAATGTGCAGATTTAAACCAGCCTTTTCCTCCTCGTCCCGTCCCGTGATCACTTTGATCACATTTCCGACCCCCTCGCGTATGTGGTACCTAAGAGGTTACGTCCATTTTCGGTTTTCCCCTTCAAAATTTTCTAGAGCTCCTTCAGTGGAGCAGCGTAACCCGGAGTGAGACTAGTGGCCAACAGGCTTGGAGCTCACATATTTAGTTTCTTGCAGCCCCGAATCCCTTGCGTACCTTTTAAATTTGTCCTCCCAATTCTCCTCTTTCAATTCACAATTGTTAACAAGAAATTATTGGTTGCTTCAATGCGACAACTGTGATAATTCGTGAAAAATTGGACAAGAAACGGTAGCGAGAATCAGTAGACAGACTTGAATAAGAAACTTTATTCTATTCCTCCAAGCTTGACGTAACACGTGAAAATGTGTCATATGTTATTATTAATTACTTAAGAGTTATGACTCAGGTAAGAAAACTCACACAAAATTATCCACTTTCAGATTATTCATTTATATAAACATTTGACTGTTGTATAGTTTAGATAATATCTTGCCTTATTCAGCAAAATTTTAAATGTTGAGTTATTCAACACTTGTAAAATGAAAAGAATGTGACTATACGAATGGAAAGGACCTTGATGAAAGACAATCATAACCTTTTTCGAGATGAGACGTCAGAAACTTTATACAGAGAAAATAAACGATAAACTCCAAGTTCCTTAGGATAGTATGAGGCTCGCTCGTTTATTTCCAAGGTTTCCCTCAGGTCCTTTATTCAAATCCATTATAATCTTCTGGAGAAATAATAGTTCAAATATGAATAAAATATAAAATTTTGATCCCGGCTCTAAACTATGGGATTAGCCTACCTTCATGGTCACTTTGTTACATAAAACAACGAACTACACAAAAGGGACGCTTTCACTATGACACCGATTCGATATTCATCACACAATCACAGTAGCAACAACCATTTATATGCGTGCGCTACGATATCTCCCGCTCGTTACGGCGAAGCATGTGTTCTTGTTCTCGTGTCTTAACAACACCGACATTAATCAGATCGAAGGTCTGCCGCCCTGATTTACCTTATGTCAGAATAATTACACATGTTTCTCGATGAATGTCGGTCGTTGCATAAAACGAATGTTCAGATTAATTGTATGTTCGCATACACTGAAATGAAGTTATCCCTCACAGACTGATATTCCATTCGATGCTATTTGCGGGTTTAGATAAACCCTCCCCACCATTTTTAATATTCGATAGAAATAAAGCAATTCTAATATGTTATTATGTACTATTAGTTCATGTAGGTGACGATTACAGTTATGTACAATTAATGTTACCGTTATGTTGTGTTAAGTACAGCAATTTTATTCCTTATTAGTAAATGAATCCGCTTCTTATATTCATGATGTCAGAAAGAGGGATAGGTCTACAGTATTTGCGGGAAAATAGTCTTACTGAAACTAAAGGAACAAATAAAAAAAAAAATTCAGATGTACTTAATTTAAACTACGGTTATTATAATACACATTTTTACCGGGTACCATTCGTTTTTCACACCATACCGTTTAAATGTGTCTAAATATGAAAAACCACCCGTTTTCCTGGAAATAATATTTTTATTGTTAAACAGGCTCTAACCTCTGAATGAGGTTCTGGCTGATATCCCTGATAACATATAACAGATTGACCATTCCCATGTTAAAAACGGTAACACGTGGAAGAGAACAACCACCAGGATCGCCATCGTCGATTGAGAACGACCGCTAGATGAAAGTACAGTTGCTCAATTCAATTCAAATGAGAGTTATAACGTGACTTCTTATGCAGTAACTAGATAGTGAAATTGATGAAAGTTGCCGTCAAAGCCTATAAGGCTCAGCAATCTGTTATATGTGATCTGGGCTGATATGTACGAGTTCATCTATTATCAGGCAGCACATCTCACTTGACGATATGTGTCAGAGGAAGCACAATTGTTTGTTTACATCTGAAGTCTGATTAGTGTAATATGTATCTAGTCAGCGATGTATGCAAGGAGGGCGAAAGGAACTGGTCACCCTAACCCATTATCTCCTAGCCTAGTTGCTCCCCCATTTTTTCAATTCTAGAATATGGTTACAGCCATTTCGTTGTCTAGACTTCGACCATTTCATTTCTTAGTCAGTTAGTTGCATTATTTTTTCTATAAAGACCCCGATATTCTTCTTTCGAATCATCACAGAGTCAATTGGCTATTGCCGTTTCGTCGCCTAGACCTCGTCCACTTCATCTCTTAGTCAGTTCGTTGCACTTTCTATCACTTCTTAGTCAGCTCGTTTTGTTTCTCATCCCACTCTCGTATGTTGTGGCTAATAAGTTACGTCCATTTTCGGCTTTCTCCTTCGAAATTTTCTAGCGCTCCTTCAGTGGAACAACGAAACCCGAAGTGAGACAAGTGGTCAACAGGTTTGGAGTTCACATATTCAGTTTTTCACAGCCTCAACTCCCTTTCAAGGACGTTTTTTCACGTAACTTTAAAGTTTCTCCTCTCATTTCCCTCTCTCTTCAGTCATTCTTTTTTTTTTTTTTTTTTTTTTCGTGTGAGCGTGTTACAAACTTCGAGGAATGACAGGTGGTGTCAAATGGAATAACTTTTACTTATAAACCCATATACTGCGACGCTCCAGTACAAAGCTACATAACCTTGAAAACAGTTTCACATATGACTATTAAGTAATCAATTAGCTTTTCTCGTTTGCAGGGTGAGATGCGTGAAACGAGGAAATAACTACTGTTTTGTTGAGGTGACTCTTTTCATATCTTCTTTATTTAAAATTCAAATGCATGTATGTTTTCACATAACAAATGTAGGGTAAACATTGGTAATTTCGTGATAATTTCATGAAAACTAATTTAAAATGCAAATGTGTAAATATATCCTTATTCCGATTTTTCATCTAAAAGACGATAACTTGCTGTACAAATCTGGAGACATAAAAGATTAGATACGTTCTTGAATATGTGCCAAAAACCACTTTTACAACTTAAGCTGAAAGGTTGGTTATTTCGTGATAACCTTGGTAATTTCGTGATATTGCATTGATAATTTCGTGAGAGATAGAAGAATTGTGGAAAAATTCATTAAAGTCAAATTAAATTCTCATTTATTGTTACAAGACTTCAAACATAGTAATTCCGTCTAATATTCACAGCAAGAAAACATAGAAATACATATCAACACATAATAAGAATGAAATAAAAGTAAAAATTGAAATTGAAAAGGGATCTTCTTTGCCCTGAAAGGGTGAACACTTTTTTTACGGACTTTACTATAGCCTATATTACTAGGGTAACTCCAAAAGTAATGCATAACGTTTGTTTAAAAATTATATTTTTATCCTACAGCTTTGCTATTTTCACAGAATGTAGATGCATCCTTGAGGAACAAAATGTCACTTTTCCACATAATCTCTGTCCCTTTCAACTGCCTTACGTAACCTAGGAACGAGGGCCTGTAGACCAGCACGTTAAAAGTCTGGACCAACACGTCTGAGCCACTCTTTACCAGCGTGCACAAGGGAGTCATCTTCTAACCTCGTTCCGCGAAGGGATCCTTCAGTTTACCAAAGAGATGGTAATCGCACGGTGCCAGTTCAGGACTGTAAGGCGGCTGTTTCAGTGTTGTCTATCCGAATTTTCTGATCTGGTCTGTGGTCTTGTGACTGACATATGGCTGTGCGTTGTCGTGCAATAGCAGAACATCCTGCTTCTCCCGATGTCGTCGAACACGACTCAGTCGAACTTGAAGTTTCTTGAGAGTTGCAACATACCCGTCAGAATTAATGGTGGCTCCGTGTGGCATGATGTCCACAAGCAAGTGTGGCATGATGTCCACAAGCAAGAGTCCTTCTGAATCGAAAAATACAGTAACCATAACGTTTGCTGCCGAAGGTGTAGTTTTGAATATATATTTCTTTGGTGAATTTGCATGATGCCACTCCATTGTCTGCCTCTGTCTCCGGTCCAAAATGGTGGAGCCATGTTCCATCTTCTGTCACAATTCTTACAAGTCATCTAGCACTTATCACTGACACTTAGCATGATTACAAATCAAACAGAAGCTATACTGAACCCATTGCGTCTCCATTTTCTTTTTTGTTATCACATCTTGTCTTCAGATTTCTAAAATTCATATTGTAATACGTTTTATACTATTTTAAAAATTGTGACACTTAATGCTCAACAAAATTTCGCCTCAAACAGCTAAGATTTCTATCAGTAAAGCTAAGCCTATATGGCGACTACAGATGTATCTCAATTTCCAAAAACATTTCCTAAAATTTCATGAAGATACAATAAATCTTTGTACCAAATATCATATGCTTACCTTTAGTAATAAGCCTGTAATGTAATTACAAACATCCACAAAATTTGTATGCCTGAGAAGTCGACGCAAACTTGCTCTCTCCAAACATAAAAGCTCACTGAAACAACTACAATAGTCACACAAAGCTTAGCTGTATGTTTCTGGAAACTGGACAACATATGCAATTCCTTGGCGGAAATTTGGATCTCGTAACACCATTGGTTAGTTCACATAAGAGCAAAGAAAAAGTATCACGAAATAACCACTGCCACGAAATTACCAATGTTTACCCTACTACACAAATGGCAAATGATTACATGTCAGTACGTCTCTACAAAATTAATGTACGTACAGCTCATCGCATGTGGTTTAAAAGCTGTTCTCAACATGTCGCCCACTCAGCTTGTTGCATACATTGTATCGTCTCATCAATGACCGTCGAACACGTTCAAGAACCCCTTAGTATTACGCAACCGAAGATGGAGATGCGGTCAACAGGTTTCTGTAATTCCAGGCATTTAATATAGAAAGAGTTGAGTCAAAACTGTCATGAGAAAAACTCGCTGCTTTCAACGGTTTGAAGCTTCATACTGGAGCGTCGCCGAATATGGATTTACTAAGCAAAAGTTGTTCCATTTAACACCATCTATCACATCTCAAAGTCTGTCACACACTCACCCGAACATCCTATATAATATAGTACATAACCAAGTATCTCATCTCTAATAATTGGTCGTGTGGGAAGAGGCAATCTAGGGATTAACTTCTCGAACATTATAGACTCGATGGATGATATAACGAACACTTTCTTCACTGTAGCAATTATTTTCTTTATATCTGGAAAAATGTATTGTACAATTTTTTAAACCGTTAGGGACCATATGCCAAACAATTAGAATGAATAATTTTACTGGATATCAATTGTAATCATGATAAGATACAGTGTCTAGTGCAGCGGTGACCAAAACTCGAGCTGCAGTGATTACATGCGACAGACAGCCTATGAAGTAAGGAGACGGAGGAAAGGTACTTGGCATGAAAACTACAACCAGTGGTGGTTCCTGTACTAACATCTTGATCAATCCCGGGGATAAAAATCTCAAGCTTTGTTGTATCAGTAATGTCAGTGCTGTCATAAAGAGCCAGTGAATAATATACGATTTTTCTTGCTTTTTTTTTTAACCTTCTTCTTGAATATAATCAGGAACTTTCTAAATTCTTCTCTCGATACTTGTTCGAAAAATTCGTATGGACAAGTTATTTAAACTATTTTAATCATTACTCTTTTGAGAAATTCTGTTCTATTAAAAGCCTATTCAAACCCCACTAGGTAGCTGACTTCCTTACATTTATTTATGTCGTCTTTCTCTTCCTGGTTATGATTATAATGTCGATTCCTGACGTTTAACAGTTCTTGGCACATACCAATGAATCAGTTTTTTCTAAAATATTACTTTTTTTTATTTTAGGACGCTTTATCAACATCTTGGGTTATTTAGCGTCTGAATGAGATGAAGGTGATAATGCCGGTGAAATGAGTTCGGGGTCCAGCAACGAAATTACCCAGCATTTGCTCATACTGAGTTGAGGAGAAACCCCGAAAAAACCTCAACCCGATAATTTGCCCCGACCGGGAATCGAACCCGGGCCACCTGGTTTCGAGGCCAGACGCGCTAACCGTTACTCCACAGGTGTGGACCTAAATATTATTATTACATGAACAACTAATAAATAGTTACCCTCATCTAAAGATTAATAAGATTAAAATTGAGATAAAACCTAATAATTTTATCTTTCTAAGGAGAAGATCTAAAAATATCAATATTCATGCACGTACAGAAGAATTATAGAAACACATCCTTAGTGTCAGTAATAATAATAATAATAATAATAATAATAATAATAATAATAATAATAATAATAATAATAATAATACATTATTCAGCGTGGCAATTAATGTTTCTATATACTCCTAATTGAACAGTTGAGCAAAGTAAACATATTACATTTTGTCCGACAGAACAACAGAAAAGTTCTCCTCATTCTTTACGAAACCACCTCTTACTGCTTGTAGAGACAGAGTTTGTAGAGCGACATGATACCGCCACACTTTGTCTTCAGTACGTGAATGAAACTCCTCGTACCCGTTTGAATGTCTGTGATTACATGATGTAATCACGACACCCGCTTTGGTCACCGCTGGTCTAGTGGATAAGGTTGAAAATATCTGGAAAGACGAAATGTCAAATCCTGACAAATTAAATATGTAAGAGCATCATAACATGAAGTTAGTTTCCGCTTCTGCACAAAGAAAATGGCCGCATCGCGACTTAACTTAATGACACATAATTCTTGTAGTTAATAAGTTTCTTCATAATTCTTTCAGAAACAAAGACGAAAGCAATTGAAATCTTAAGAAAGTAGAACTGATAATACAGTACGGAATTTAGCTATGAAATGGGATGTAGGCATAAGAATTACACTAGCGTAAATAAATACGCTGCAGACTCTAACATGTTTGATAGTGTGTGAGCAAGACGACGCACTCAATCCCCGCTTTGTGTACGCAATGGAAGATGAGAACTTCAATTCAGGGCGTGGACTAGAGTTCTGGAGGGGCAATCAGGGAAAGTTATGCATGTGGAACCCACCTGGCTGCCGAACGAATGTTGCCATCAATGCACAAACGACATATGGGACTACTTTATTATTTAGTCTGGAAAGCAGCAGCGGCAAAACGCGAAAATCTCGTAAGTTCCGGTGTTGTTACTTCCGTTGCTATTACTGGGCTCTTGTAAGATACTTGGCTGCACATTTTGTACGGTGCATTTGGAACCAAGAGACCCAACGCTAGATGTGGATTCATTACAACTGTAGATTGGTGATAATGTGATATACAGGGACATCATTTTATTTTTACTAACATTTCTAATATTAACCTGGCTATATCTTTGGATTAACGGTTGAGAACCGGAAACACTGTTTGCTATCCCCCTACCACGACCGGAGATTTATGATACTGGCGTAAAATACAAGCAGATCACTTTACTAGATATAGGAGAGAAGAAAATTAGTTCACTCATTTACGTAAAATAGGAAATTTCACGATTTTGAGTTGGATAACTTTCATTAAGTTTTCTTTAATCAACATACGGTACAGTATTAACAATAAGTGTTTTTACTCACGAACTGAGCTATCCATGCGGACATATTCATTATGCAGTGTATATTATACAGTCTACACGTACAATATAGAGAGTGAATTTAAATTGAAAAATAATCATAATATGGATATATAAACATATTTCTGAAAATGGTGGCCGTTCATTTCGATAGAAGCTTCAGTTCTTTTCTGCATATTTAGACTAATGTATCTAATTCCAATTACCAGTTTCATCCTTCATACCAGTAACTCATATTGAAATAAATCTGTACCTACTCTATAAAAGGGTACCTTATGTACTGTAAATTCAATCTACACTTCTGTCCGATTGGAAAAGATAAAATTATTCAGAAATGCTAGCTACTGTCCGTCCAAGTGGTTTTGTCGCAGGATTGTAGAAAGGGGGGAAATCACGTGACAGTTAATTACTTAACGATGCCCTTTTATTTAAGTTATTTTAAACACTTGTACAATATTACGTAGAAGCCCAATTCATAACAGAAATTAATGTTTTCAGAAAAGGGCTAAGATAGCCCAACCACTAGTCTTTACAGAGGGGCGAGCAGAAGCAACTGAGGGAAACCGGGATGTCACGTAAGCAAACGGACGTATAGTATCTGTGTGAAAATATGATTCAATATTGAAAGCTCTTTCTTCACTGGAAAACGTGACCATATTTCTGGAACGTACTATACTCACTAACTCAATACTGTTTACTATCACTGTAAGACGACTTTGACTAATAAGTGGCCTTGGTTCTGCGAAGAGAACGATTGAACTTCATTGGTAGAAGGGGTGGGAGTGAAGTACGTTAAAAACTCAGGTACAATAAAAATTGAAGTAAAAATAAAATGATGTCCCTGTATAAACAGAATAATTAAGTCATGAACTGGAGAGAAGTATCCTGCGGCAAAGTGTTCACATTATAACCGTGTATGTTACGTTTCAGAGTTTTGTATTAATTGTTGTACGATGTATTTAGTATAAATTTAATGTAGCACAAATTATTACGTAACAAGAGCCAGCGTCGTCTAGGGTTATTAAGCAAGACTCGTGTTTTGTAATTGGGCCGAGTATGAATTCGGGTTCGAATCCCGCTTGGGCTAATTACTCGATTGTTTTTTCCCCGAGGTATTCCCTAACTGTAAATTGAATTTCATACAATGGCAGGCAGTCCAAGTCATAAGGAGAGTGGTTGGTAATGTCGGATTATTTCGCCGAAATACAATATAGTTATCATAAATTTCATTATCACTAGGCAAACCGCGTAATTGTTATAACATTATTAAGTATTCGCTTAAATATTATGTTAAGTTTCCTATAAAGTTAGTACTTTTTGAGCAAATTATTACTTACTTACTTATAGCTTTTAAGGAACCAGGAGGATCATTGCCACCCTCACATAAGCCCACCATCCTGAGCAAGATTAATCCAGTCTCTACAATCATATCCCACCTCCCTCAAATCCATTTTAATATTATCGTCCCATCTACATGTCGGTCTCCCCAATGGTCTTTTTCACTCCGGCCTCCCAACTAACATTCTATATGCATTTTTGGATTCGCCCATACGTGCTACATGCACTGCCCATCTCAAACGTCTAGATTATTTTTTTAGTTGGTTATTTAATGACATTATATCACCTACTAGGTTATTTAGCGTCGATGGGATTGGTGAAAGCAAGATGGTATTTGGCGATATCCTCCTGAACAATATAGTCAACACTCGGAATTTTCGTTAATTACAACCAAACATTCGCTTTAAATGTGTATGATTTAAGACCTACTGTTTTTAAGGTTGCGTGAGATTTTTGGATTTTTGTACTAAATCGGAGATGCAGATACATCCAAGGTTTCGGAGCTATTAATCCGCTTCATAGTTAGGTAAGAAAAGAAAGATTTCCCTTTCCTTGCCAAAAGCTAATGTAGTCAACAGATAACAATTATAAAAATATGTTTTTTTTCTCCAAAACCTCCTTTATAAATTCAGCACAGGTCCTGTGCTGGAGGCTATCTTATTAATATAATAGGCTGTTATTAAATTAGAGAGAAAACAGGATTTAGACTGAAATATCTAAAGATTCAACTACGTATACACAATAAGTAGACTCACGTATGCATTTCATGAGGAAACAAATTGTTGGCATCTCGATACGGCAGTTTTTTCCTACGAAACTTCACAGTTAGGAGTATCAGTGAGCTCAAAATCATTTATAGTAGACGACCTGGTTGGCGAGTTGGTATAGCGCTGGCCTTCTATGCCCAAGGTTGCGGGTTCGATCCCGAGCCAGATCGATGGCATTTAAGTGTGCTTAAATGCGACAGGCTCATGTCAGTAGATTTACTGGCATGTAAAAGAACTCCTGCGGGACAAAATTCCGGCTCATCCGGCGACGCTGATATAACCTCTGCAGTTGCGAGCGTCGTTAAATAAAACATAACTTTTCATTTATAGTAATTACGGAGTGCAGAAAAATCCGTATTTTAGTCTACAGTCACTGATCTGGCACATCTGAATCGATTCTATTACAAATAGGCCTATACTAGGAGTGTGAAAATGCGTCACATAGTCATCTTCATGTTACTAAACATACATTTTAAACCAGGGATGCAAAACTATGCTACAATTGAAGCACACGTCATAAGGCGAAACACGTAACTCATCCCTTAGCGTCATTGTACGGCAGAGGGAGAAGGGATGGGAAGGGAAGGAGAGGAGAGGAGAGGAGAGGAGAGGAGAGGAGAGGAGAGGAGAGGAGAGGAGAGGAGAGGAGAGGAGAGGAGAGGAGAGGAGAGGAGAGGAGAGGAGAGGAGAGGAGAGGAGAGGAGAGGAGAGTTTTTGCCAAACGTCACAGAAACATCATTGAAGGCTCCGGCGTTGTGGATGGGGGAACAAACTATTTCCCCATGGTTCTACCCCTTTCTTCCCCAGTTATACAACCCTGTTTTAAACCCATAAAATCGATATCTTACGTATCATTCAAGAACTGATCCATGAAATGTATAGTGTTTCCTTTTTACAATACGGAGTTCGTTTATTCATTATTCACACACTTATGAAGGCAATATTTCGCTATATAATATGCGTTCAAATGGGGATAGGACTAAGTGATAAAATCTGTATTTTGTTCCCTTGCATACAATGTTGTTGTGGGTATGAAATTATGTATCTCAAGGTAGAATTGGCAGGAAACGTTCCCTCGCTTTTGTTTACGGTCTGCTTAAAATGTCTGCAGAAATGACAAGTGTGGCAGCGATAGGAACGGAAATGCAGGTATGGATTTATCTTACCGTAAACCGATCTCAAGACGTCATGTTCAGTCGCACAGCTGTTCTTTTTCTCTGTACAGCTCGGAGATTATCAATGTTCTATCCCATCATAAGAACTAGTCTTTTACCTCAGTTCATAAACAACACTGAAATACGTGCATGGTTGCAGAATAACGCTGAAACAGTAAAATCGGAAGGGAATGACTGAACAAATCTAAGTTAATTATCAAAAGACAGCAATGTTCAGTAGGGGTAGTTTAATTAACGACGCGTTCAACTAAAGAGATTATTCAGGTTGAAATTCAACCTGAGTAAGAAATGGTCGACCAATTTTTCATGGAGGTCTCCACCAGGGAAACAATTCTTTTGTGTGTCTTGAATCTAGGGACAGGTTTCTTTTATATGTCTTAAATCTAGGGACAGAGTTCTTTTGTGTGTCTTAAATCTAGGGACAGGGTTCTTTTATGTCTTAAATATAGGGACAGGGTTCTTTTATGTCTCTTGAATCTAGGGACAAAGTTCTTTTATGTCTTAAATCTAGGGACAATGTTCTTTTATGTGTCTTACATCTAGGGACAGGGTTGTTTTGTTTCTTAAATCTATGGACAGAGTTCTGTTATGTGTCTTAAATCTACGGGCAGGGTTCTTTTTTGTGTCTGAAATTTAGAGACGGGGTTATTTTATTTGTCATAAATCTAGGGACAGGGTTCTTTTATGTGTCTTAAATCTAGGGACAGGTTTCTTTTATATGTCTTAAATCTAGGGACAAGGTTCTTTTATGTGTCTTATCTAGGGACAGGGTTCTTTTGTTTCTTAAATCTATGGCCAGAGTTCTGTTATGTGTCTTAAAGCTACTGACAGGTTTATTTTATGTGTCTTAAATCTAAGGACAGGATTCTTTTATGTGTCTTAAATCTAGGGACAGGGTTCTTTTATGTGTCTTAAATCTAGGGACAAGGTTCTTTTATGTGTCTTAAATCTAGGGACAGGGTTCTTCTACGTATCTTAAACCCACTACTAGAGCGTCCCACAGTACAAATAAAGAAATGAAGACATACTGCATCACACATTCTGTTTTCATATTTGTCGCATAATGGTGGAAATCTGGAAGTCACTGTAACTGGAAGTTGGTGTGAATTTAATTAGGTATCGATTCTACTGGGCGGTCTGAAATCTACTGAAAAAGTCATCTGATCAATCAGACTGAACCATCCTCATTATAGGGTTATTAGTAGAGATGAACAACGATCGAGAAAACGAGACTCAGCGCCCGCAAAGCCGAAAACCCGCACGACAATGTTGTATTACGTCGCGTCCTTGACGTAAAGACTGGTTGTTGGTCTTCTGAGACTCGATATTGATCATCTCCCGAAGTCCCGAAGTCAAGCAATTGTTTACACCTGAGTGAACTTTTATCTACTTTGGCAACTGTTATATATGTGTAAACAATCAAGTAGCCTATTTGAAACATCATCTCTACCTTTTAGTGTATAATAATCCGTTTACCAATCTTTATTTAATTGCTAGTCTCTTACTAAAAGGCTAAGAATTTTCTTTTCATATGTTTGAGATTAAGTGTGCAATCTCAAGTAAAAAAATATTGACATTATGTTTTATGTATCTTAGAAATGCAAATTTATTTGAAAATTTTTATTATTTGTATAACCATAGGTAATATATAATAGAACCAGAACATTTTGATAACTAAGATACTGTTCTGTTTCGTCTTTTTGTCTCATTTAAACATTTACGTTATTTATTTCAATTATGTATGTTATTCAAAGTTACGAAATCTTTCCACGCCGACCAAATGCTATTTCGAGAATGACGAGCGAGACTCGAGGCGCAGCGAAAATGACGAGCCGAGAATCGAAAGACAAAATGCAGCGAACACAGCGAGCGAGGGCGGCAGTTAGTTTTATTCATATCTAGTTACAGTATTAGGCATTCACAAGCATCAAGCCGTTACTCATGTAGTTAGCATGGCGCAAATCCGCCGCTTAAGACAATATAGGACAAAAAGTAGAGTCAAATGACTTAAACGAAGTCACTGTGAATGAGGAACGGGACCTTCATTTCTCTGTCAGGAATTGAATACGGGTGTACTAAATTTATAGCCGGAAGCATTGCCATCCTACAGGATAATGTGTATTCTTACTGTGTAACACAATCAAATGCCGCCTTAAAAGTTATGTGGTTTTCCCATATGGGATGCAAATCAAATGAGTAAACTTGATCTTGCTTTGTTCCGGGTCATCGTGAGGAAGAGAGGTTGCACGTGCAAGGCTACCGTGTGGCGGGCATATATTAGAGACAACGACGCATTGTCTGAGTCTGAGAGACAGTCCACGCACGTGGATTTCCGCCGAATTCTTATCTTATGCTCTGTCATGAAGGACGTCCCACTGACGCCACTCTTGCTTGGAGAAATCCTGCGGTGGAGGTGGCACAGAGAGGGAAAGGCAGACAGGACTCTATAAACTCAGGGACACCTCGCAAAGGCGGCACTCGTGGTGGTTACAGCAAGTGAACAGAGCAGTCGGCAGTGTGCAACCGCAGGATCCGAAGTTCCAGGTATCTGCGTGTGCTTTTCACTATGTGACAATGATTATCGTTTTGGTGGTCCTCAGGAGTACACAAGGATTACGACTGAAACCTAGTTCAACCAATAAAGGAAGGGACATTAGGAATAAATCGGTGTAATATTTAATATTATGGCGCTATTGTCAGAGAGGGTTCGCTTTCAGTATCACACTTGATACTCGAAGAAAATTTAAACATAATTTTGTTTCGTGCCACGCAATTTGTTTGCTTTTTTTTCTGTAACTCGTAAGGTCGTAGTTTAAATACATGCTTCTTGGCTGCTTTTGTTGACAAATTATGTGCGCAGTGAGAAATTATGACGAATGATACGAATCTATTAATTCACGTCAAAAATATTCGGTGATTTATTTAGTAGGCTTAATGCTGTAAACTTCAGTTTTTTTAAGTTAAGAATTATCTCGAGACACGAAGAAAATACATTTTTCAGTCAAATTGTAAGTTCCAGGGTTTCCAAAATTTGGAACCAATTAACTATAGTGTCTGTAATCCACTCAGTTTAAGATAGATTATATTGGTCTATATTAAATCAAGGGTACAATCCTCAGAAGACTATGGAAATTACTAGAATTCTTACAATTAAATAAAATGTGAAGTTGTTTATAGCATCTTCATAAAGAAGCAAAGTGCAATTTATTTTTATATTTAAAATGTATATGTGTAAAATATATTTACATACATACATACATACATACATACATACATGCATATATACATACGTCGGCCTGGGTTGCTTTCTGTGCTCCGAAGTTGCGGGTTCGATCCCGGCCCAGGTCGATTGGCATTTAAGTGTGTTTAAATGCGACAGGCTCATGTTAGTAGATTCACCGGCATGTGTAAGAACCCCTGTGGGACAAAATTCCGGCATACCGAAGAAGCTGATATAACCTCGGCAGTTGCGAGAGTCGTTAAATAAAACAATTTAAATTTACATACATACATACATACATACATACATACATACATACATACATACATACATACATATCTTTGATAGGAATCTAGCTGATATGTACATCTATTATCATGCAGTGCATCTCACTTGACGATATGTGTCAGAGGAAGAACAATTGTTTGTGTTGTATACATATGAAGTCTGATTAGTGTAATATGTTGCTAGTCGGCGATGTATGCAATGGAGGGGAAAAGAAACTGGCCACCCTACCCCATATTCTGGCCTAGTTCCGCATAAGTGGTGCCTTGTTGGTATCATTTGTGAGGTTCAGACCTATCTTCGGACAGTTGAGTAAACAACAACAGCAACATACATACGCACATACATACATACATACACACATACATAATGCAATTTTCTACATTGTATACCCACACTGTTAATTTATTTTTGGCAACCAAATGGAGTAGTGAAGCTCCGTAAAAGGTGTGCTTTGCCCTGAAACTTGGTGTTACGCACTAAAATAACTAAAATTCTGTGCTTGATATTGAGAGAAACCGTTTTAATAAAAACATATCTAAGTATTGTAACACACACCATAATACCTGTGAATATTATATTAACTCCAACACAGGCCTACTCATGACAGATAGTTAAAGCTGATATGTAACGTACATGGATTTAAGAGACACCAAGCTAAACTTTCGACTTATTTCAGCAATTATGATTCCAATTTATTTTTTGTTTACGTTATTAAAATTCTCTTAGCAAGAGTAAGATTAAGTGCTACAAAAAATTTGACCTCCATTCCTTTCACCGGGCTATTCACTTCAATGTCTTGCAGGTTTTTGACTCTGTGTATAACTTAGCACCTTTACAATCATATACTGTAGTTATAAAACTATTTATCTCTTTTGTTAAGTTTATATAATATACACGCTTTAACATCTGTGGTCATATCTCGTATTTAGGATCTTTGAGTATACCAGTAGGTCGTTGTAACTATTGTTGAGTTCCTGTTTCTATTGTCGTGTGTTATAGATGGTTTGTGTTCATGTAACTGGTTTGAAATTTGATTGATGTTCATGATATTTGTGACTGAATCGGTGATAAATCGTGACATGTAACTTTCCAATCCGGCATTTGCCTTTGTGACTGTGGGAAGCCATAAAAAAACCCAGTCAGATTGGACGGCCATAGGGTTTGAACCCGGGACCTCCATAATGTGAGTCTCAAAACGCTACTGTCTGAGCGAACTCGCTCTGTAAGTATTTATTCTATCGAGCGTAAGGAATGATATAGAGATCTTTACAGTTTCTTTGTTTCACTAAAGGACCTTATGTTCGATCTCCGACATTATGAGCGGTTCATGGAGGCAATAGTTGCTCTATGGTACATTTCCTGTAAGATTCCTCACTTTTATCGCTCCGAAGCTGCTTTATCGTTGTATCCAACATTTGATAAATCTATGTAGTTTATACATTTTTCCTTGTTACTTACTGAAAGGGTCTTTCCCTGGAGTGAAAAGGCGGCCGGAGCATGATGTCGACCATACCACCCCATTCTAATGTCAAGGACATGGAGTCTCACCTCCATGACCTCCATGCGCCTTCCCGGCGGCGCAATGTTAATTAAAAGATATCTGAGTAACAAATATTATATTGTGTTTATATCTGAATAGGCCTATATTGTAATGTACTATTTAGTCTATGTATTACAGAAAAAAAGCTAAAGGAAAGATTTATTCTCAAATTATGCTGCATAAATACTATCATACAGAAATTTCGTGATAGGAATTATGGGCATGATTTCGTGCTGACAAGGCCAAAGCAAAAGAACGGTTTGATTTCATTTCGTAATGAATTGGTCTTTACAATTCTAATTTAGCCACGGTCTTAGTATTACGGTGATTATCGTAGTCAATTGGCTATACAACTGTCAGTTATAGAAAGGGATTATTATTTAAATTAGAGGTGAATCATTAATAAATTCAATTCAACTGTCAAAAGTTCTGTGATAGAATTAATGGTTTATAAATTGTATTTATTTTATACGATGTTCCTTTTGTGTATGGTTTGTGCAAAGTTTAAAAAATAGCATAACGATTTTTTTAATGACTCACAGCCAGTAAGTTATGTTTGGTAATAGTGAAATATAGCCGCCTTAAGCCATAGAAGATAAAGTTTTAAAACCCACTATTCCAGTGTAAGTCATAATATTATTAAACATTGTTATCCTTCTTATATGCGTGTCTCTATCTACGTGGCCTACAAAATTAACCTGCCACGCAGGCGGGCAGGCGGTCCGGGTTCGAATCCCGAGTTTTTATTGGATTTTTTTCCGTTTCCCTGTTAGAGTACGCACACATTGGAGCAACGATAAACGATAAAAGAAATCACCTAGTGACGCTTTGGTATTATAAAAGAATCAAGGCCCGTATTCATAGACATTCTTAGCGCGGGTTTCTGGTGAATGATCAGCGAACTAACGTTTTTCGTATTCATAAACCAATGTTAGCGATATATGATATGATATGATATGATATGATATGATATGATATGATATGATATGATATGATATGATATGATATGATATGATATGATATGATATGATATGAATCCTGTACAAGTAACCAGTCGATAGCCGGGGCTAGTTTAGCACGCTCGTAGCGCGGGCTAGCGAAATGTCTATGAATAGCACCCCAAGTATTCATATGGAAGCAAAGAGGACGCGGGAAGCGAACATTTTGATTTATCAGTAGAAGATATTCTATACATCCAGTTAATGAAAGAAGATATATAGAAAATATCAGCTGCTAAGGTTCAAGGTTAATATAACTTAAATATGTATAAAATTGAACCCGTTTCTCATCCCAAAGCTAATATAAATTCACTGTGATGTGATTGGTTCTTGTGATCACATAATGTATCACGAATAAACACACAAATGATCAATTTGTCAGTATCCATTATAATTAATTTAATATGCCGAAATAATCATAAATCGATTAATACTCGGATGTATTGATAACCACCGGTCATTATGCAGATTAGTGTTATCTTAATCGGAGATCATATGAACGACAAGAGCAAAGAAAATGGAATTTTTCTTTTTCGTTGCTTTTATCGTGTATCTTCGCTTTTATCGTTACGTACTCCAATATGCACACCTCAATGACAATGCATGCTACAATTCTCTTTGATATAGTATCGCTGCTTCTTTTATCGTTTATGGTCGCTCCAACGTGTACCCCAAGTCATCAACATATCCCGTCACTCTCCATTCCATTAGAACATTCGTACTGTTCTCCAACCAGGAGATTAACCGAGAAAGGAATGTGCTTGCTATTGCGTCATCTATTGGAGCGAAGTAGATAGATAATATTACCGTTATAACGTCAGTTTAAAAAACATGCGCTCTCCTGCATATGTTATTTCCTGTATGGAGAGATTAAAAGACCAGGAGATCAACCGTGATCTAATTTTGTAACTAGGGTAGTATAAGTATGTGTGTATCAGTGTTATCTTTTGTGCTTTGAGAGTTAGCCAATGGAGATGCGTGTACCCCCGTGTGTGACCTTATGATATCTTATGACATCAACATTCATTCACAGCATTACCCCGCTGTGTCTCATTCTACTGAGACTTTCACCTGGTTGGAGTACAGTAGCATTTCTCCGATCACCGAAGTGCGGAGGGGATTGGTCTCTCTAGAAACATGTGGGGATGCCTGCATGAAACTGGGTAGGCCTACACAGAGAAGTTTAGCATAGACAGTGAGAATGCGCGGAGTTGTGGGTCGTGTAATAGTTCATTCAGACGGACATAGCTCTAGGGTTTGTCCTTCCTCTTTACCATACTAATAATAATAATAATAATAATAATAATAATAATAATAATAATAATAATAATAATAATAATAATAATAATATATGAAGAGTACAGATGAAAAAGATGAATGCCACATTGATCTTAAGGGTGAGATAACGATCTAATTCAGTATATTACTGCAAAATTTACTACAGTTCGTATTGAAAATTAAAGAAAGGATGACTGTCCGTGATAATAATTCTCGTTTTTTACCTGATTTAATACGAACAATACTGAAGTTTGTGGTAATGTATTAAATTAGATACTGGCATTGCCCTTAACGGCATTGTGGCATTCATATTTTTTCGTACTCTTCATATGTGAGAAGAGGGGGGGAAAAAGAGAATTATGAGGTAACTTTCACGAATGGTGGTCAAGGGATGATATTTCGACGCTACTTTTTTAAATATGAACCTTCAACAAATTAAAATGAAGCTTTACTGGAGAGAGTGAGTAAAGAAAGAATAATACTGAAACTTATCAGGAAGAGAAAAAGGAATTGGTTTAATTACTGGCTAAGAAGAAACTGCCTACTGAAGGATGCAGTGGTAGGAATGGTAATCGAGAGAACTTTTCGGAACAGAAGAAGATATTAGATGATTGACAACATTAAGGTAATGGATCTTATGCGGAAACTAAGAGAAAGGTGAAAAAGAAAGAAGATTGGAGAATATTGCGTTTGGAGTGAAAGACTTACCGTTGGGTAGAAAACTATGAATGAGCATAAGTAATAGTTATCCTCTGCTATGATATAGCGTTCCTAGTTTCGAGTCTGAGTTTAATTCCTCGAAAAGAACTTTAGATGTGTCTCCTTTTCTCCCATAGTAAATTTGTATCCTTAGTATTGTGTTCGACATGTTTTATCTTAAACTTTTGTTTTGTGTCATGCTAGACCAGAGATGTAAAAATGTGACTTGCGGAGTGATTTCCCCTCATTACCTTCTCCTACCGATTAGGTGCGCTCGATAGAATTGAACGAGGATCGCGTGGCTTTAACATAAACAACCCCTCTCTCAGCGTCACATCAGTTTAGTAGGCTAGTAAGGAGAGGGTAATACGTCACGCACGATTTCTCTTCATTTACATCCCTGTGCTAGACACATCACCAAGGAGTCCCGCTACTTGCGCATGTCCAATGTGGTTCACAGTCTTCATGCAGACGGAGGAGGAACTTATCAAAAGTCCTGGTACTAGATGATGATGATGATGATGATGACGACGAAGTCATTTTGTTAGTTTTACTGTATAATTCAAAATCTCAAATACTGTAAAATGTTCTCACGGTAATAGACTACGGGCCATCGGCGTAGCTCAATCGGCTAAGGCGCTTGCCTGCAGATGAATTGCGCTCGGGCGCGGATTTGATTCCCTGGTTAGGTTTTTTCCAAGGTCTTCCCCAACCATAAGGCAAATGTCAGGTAATCTGTGGCAAATCCTCGGCCTCATCTCTTCAAATATCATCTCGCTATCATAAATTCCATCGACGCTAAATAACCTTATAGTTGATGCAGCGTCGTTAAATAACCAAATAAAAAAACATACTACGGCGTATAGTTTTGTGTTAATATTGCGTGATTCTAGTCGAATTTACAACTAATAAATTATATTTAATATTTGGTGCATATTGGTTAACAAATAAAATATCCTACCAAATTATTTTACCCTTGTAATATTAATATTAATAAAATTGTATTTTATTTTACGATGCTTTCAATTTCAAAATTTATTGAGCGTCAAAATTGAACGTGAGCGAGAAATGGCTGGAAAATTTTGCCTGAAGCCTTCTAACAGAGACAGGGTTCTTTAATGTGGCGTAAATCTATGGCACGGGTCTATCAGCTTTACTTCCCTCTCGGAGAAACCCATGCTAAGGATTATATCGCCCTAAACAGGATTTGAATCTATGAACCTCGGGGCACACAACATATTAACAACAATGGGAACCCTTGGAAAACGCTGTCTTGCATGTGAAGTGTCGGTACTCACAAAGATGACAAAAGCAAGAGATATCTCAGATTCGAATAAACAATGCATTTATAATCGGTAAAATAATATATTAATAAACACCACACATACCATCACCGTTTTTTAACAATGCATTATTCGGATCGAAGAAGACGTGCTGTAGATACCATATCAAAAGGAAAAGCCTTGAAGAAATATTTGTATCGCATTTACATTAAGTACAGCCAAGGGCATCGTTGTGACAGCATTGATAAAGTAGTAAATAAAAAAAACAAGAGTATCAAGTATTATTTTATCGCAGACCGCTGACATTTGAAAAAAAAACCGTTTTGTTTAATACTTATTATAATTTGCTTACCACAACAAAAGACTTAGGACCGTATTCATAGACATTTTTAGCTCGGGCTTTCGGTGGATTATCAGCGTTTTTCGTATTCATAAACCAGTGTTAGCGATAGGATATCATTTGAATTCTGTACTAGTAACCAGTGGATAGCCGGGGCTAGCTTAGTACGCTCGTAGCGCGTGCTGCGAAATGTCTATGAATAGCACTCTTAGGGCCGTATTCATAGACATTCTTAGCGCGGGCTTCCGATGGATCATCAGCGTTTTTCGTATTCATAAACCAGTGTTAGCGATAGGATATCATTTGAATTCTGTACAAGTAACCAGTGGATAGCCGGGACTAGTTTAGCACGCTCGTAGCGCGTGCTGCGAAATGTCTATGAATAGCACCCTAAATTGTTACCAATTAATTAGACTAATATTTATCTGAATCTGCTATTGTTCATGGAATCTATGTTTATGCCCATATTAGTTTACATTACCTTTTACCAATCGTTTAAATCGGATTTTAAAAATCCTTACATTATTCCAAATTTTCTTCTCCCACTATAAGTGTTTTTTATCTATATTTATAGAGGACTATATAAATTAAAAATATAGACTACGTATTGTAGCCTATATACAACGTATTGTATATACAATTGCTATTAATGTTTGTATTGTATACTTCATTATTTAATTTTCTTTTAAAATAATTACAATGTATCTACTACATAAAAAGAAATAATGACTATATTTCTATTAATTAGTAACATTTTTCTGTACTCTTACATTATAAACAGTATTTTACGCAATCCAAGCATTAAAACACGCTTGTAATGACGCTATAAATCGTGCACAATTGGCCTAATTCCGGCACTGGTACCAGAAAAGATACCTAGCAACTAGTATTCCATGACGTCATCACCGCCTTCACAACACAATTTTATACAAAGTACCTGTAGGAAAAAGCTTCAAAACAACAACAAAATAAGTTAACATTGTCTTTGAAACGGTTACTTAGCAACCATGCAATATATTGCGTCATATCTAGTATGTAACTCATGTGTCTACTATGTCATAACACTTTGTAAATTTATAATAGTTTGTTTTACATATTTTAGTGCTAGAATAATATAAAATGTTGTGTGTAACACGTTTAACATCTTCATTATAAACACTCATGAAAATTAGCGCGCTAGGTTACGCTCACGCTCTGAACATTCACTCGTGCCATGGTTTCCAAGATTACACATACACTATTTACATAAATTACTATATCGTTATTGGAAATCGTGCATAATACGCCACATTATTATACCAGTGCTCTGAAATATTACCATGGCAACTAAAATGTTATGACTTCTATTATGACTGCATAACTTGTGTCATCAGGCTACGGCGCGACGTCACATTCTTAGTCCTAACATGGCCAACATTGAACAAGTTTATATATAAATGCACTTTTAACATGAGTTTAATATAGTAATTCCTTTGTTATTTAGAACTTTGAACATGTATTTATATTAGACGTTTGTCACGATGACCATGACTAGACCGAGATAACCATAGGACTTCGATTCGCGCCGTAGTTTGTCTTTCTCGTTAGCCACGTTGCGCCATTAAGTTAGGCTAATATTATGTAACGATTCGCTGTGCTATAATGTTTTAATACATCATTGTTGTTAGATCAAACATTTTCCTCATAGACCATGATATCAACTACCCATCAATACCAATTTGATGTTATATCTTTCTTAATTGTTTCATAATGCTATCGTACAAAAAATTACATATGAAATGCGTTTATACAGTTACTGCATTCGTCAAAATAAGAAACTCGCTTCGTTTGTTTCCTGAACATTGACTTTTGCCATAAACTGTCACATTGTAAACTTGTTTCATGATATATTATTACAATATCACACTTCAAAGGACTTGAGCCAAAAGTTTCTTGCAATTTAAAAAACGTTTGGCGTTCTACGTTATATTACTTACTTACTTACTTACTGGCTTTTAAGGAACCCGGAGCTTCATTGCCGCCCTCACATAAGCCCTCCATAAGTTCCTATCCTGAGCAAGACTAATCCAGTCTCTATCATCATATCCCACCTCCCTCAAATACATTTTAATATCATCTTCCCATCTACGTCTCGGCCTCCCTAAAGGTCTTTTCCCCTCCGGCCTCCCAACTAACACTCTATATGCATTTCTGGATTCGCACATACGTGCTACATGCCCTGCCCATCTCAAACGTCTGGATTTAATGTTCCTAATTATGTCAGGTGAAGAATACAATGCGTGCAGTTCTGTGTTGTGTAACTTTCTCCATTCTCCTGTAACCTCATCCCTCTCTGCCCCAAGTATCTTCCTAAGCACCTTATTCTCATACACCCTCAACCTACGTTCCTCTCTCAAAGTGAGAGTCCAAGTTTCACAACCATAAAGAACAACCGGTAACATAACTGTTTTATAAATTCTAACTTTCAGATTTTTTGACAGCAGACTGGATGATAAAAGCTTCTCAACCGAATAATAACAGGCATTTCCCATATTTATTCTGTGTTTAATTTCCTTCCGAGTACCATTTATATTTGTTACTGTTGCTCCCAGGTATTTGAATTTTCCCACCTCTTCAAAGGATAAATTTCAAATTTTTATATTTCCATTTCGTACAATATTTTCGTCACGAGACATAATCATATACTTTGTCTTTTCGGGATTTACTTCCAGACCTATTTCTTTACTTGCTTCAAGTAAAATTCCCGTATTTTCTCTAATCGTTTGTGGATTTTCTCTAACATATTCATATCTTCCGCATAGACAAGCAGCTGATGTAACCCGTTCAATTCCAAACCCTCTCTGTTATCTCTACGTTATATTACGTTTAAAAAAGCTGAATTTAACATTGTAGAAGATCAAATAAATTCAATCAGCGACTTAAAATACAGGGATATATTGCTGTAAAATGTAAAATAGTATACATAAAAACTATAATTACCTCATCCTGAAGGCAAACGAGTCAGCGAATGACATACGTTAGCATCCTCTTCCAGGGATAACATTCTGTGAAATAGAAAGCAACCGTTACACAGCTTACGTTACTACGATGACGACTACGACTTCGACGACTACCACCACCACCACTACTACTACTATTAATACTACTACTACTGTTAGTACTACTACCTCACAGAGCCAGGTTCCATCCTCAGTATCTGATAAACTCCAGGGCCAGAAGTTCCAAGCCCTTAAATCCTATATCAGTATCAGAGACTCGTGCTACATCCTACACTTCACCCTAGCCAATTTTTAACTACTGCAGATGGTAGATCCCTCTATGTTTGTTTTATCCATCAAAAATTCCATCATGACCAGGTCAGGAATCGAACCCGAGCCGCCTGCATGGAACACAAACGAAACAATGCACGTGTCATTTTTTTTCAGTCCTGTACTAGCAGGTCACTCTCACATCCTCGTCTGTCTGGTTACTTCTTGCTTCTGTCTTCGCTCATTAGTTCATTACACAAGCAGGAGCATCTCTACAGTAGTCTGTTATTAATTCTTTTTACGTGTTTCGACACTGCTCCGACATATACCAACTTAGACAGTGACCGGGGAGCGTTGGTTCCTATAATTAATCAATCCTGTGTTCCATATATCTCTGCTATGTCCACGCAGGCGGTCCGGATTCGATTCTCGGTTATTTTATAAAAAAAAATACAAGCGACACGTTTCGCGGACAAGGTCGCAGTTAGGATTTTTCTCGTTGTTCTCCCGTTTCCCCGACGTTAGGCATCAACATCATTCCGTTCGACCTCCAATCCATAGCATTCCCCGATCGAAGACTGGTCTAGAAATGTGAGGGGTTCTCTGTTCGAAAACCGCATATTCAGCGAAACTTAGCATAGTTAGCTGGTAAGGGTTGAGAATAATTCGCCTATTTGGGGTTCAGCGTAAAAATACTCTCAGATGGACGGAGCACTTAGGTTCGTCCTATTTATAAATAATAATAATAATAATAATAATAATAATAATAATAATAATAATAATAATAATAATAAAGTCACCGGCTAAGGCGCTTGCCTGCGGATTCAAGGTTGCGCTCGGGCGTGGGTTCGATTCCCGCTTAGGCTGATTGTCTGGTTAGATTTTTTCCGAGGTTTTCCCCAACCGTAAGCCAAATGTCAGGTAATCTATGACGAATTCTCATCCTCATCTCGCGAATCCCACTGACTCTAAATAACCTCGTATTTGATACAGTGTCGTTAAATATAATAACAATAATAATAATAACAATAATAATAATAATAATAATCATAATAATAATAATAATATGTTCCGTATTCCGCAGCACGCCTTCTGTTCTGGGGTGCCATTTTCTTTTCATGCTGTAGGTTACATACATTGTTGTTTAGTCAACTGCCCATAGACAAGTTGGAATCTCATAAGTGATGCCAATAAGGCATCATTCGTAAGGCAACTAAGCCAGGAGATAGTGAAGTATAGTGGCCAGTTCTTTTCCCGTACATACATTATGGCATTTATATCATAATTTTATAATTTCCATATCCAGTAGGCCTATTGAAAGCAGCTTTGATCATATAATTTTTTCTTTTGCTTCTTCTCTCCCTTACTCAAATGGCTGGTCGGAAGTGAAGTCCCTACTATGTTCCGGAAAATAGTAGGCCTATATTATTTGGCATGACTTGACTTTTTGAGGGCTGTCTGGGATGGATCCTTCTGCTTAAGCTTACATTGGCGCATTTTGCGCCATATATATGCGATGATGGTCAACTAGTCAACTACTGTTTCCAAGTGTGCAATATTCCAAAGAAGTTTTCAGATCCTTACAATTAGTATGAATTGTTATTTTTTTTAATTTCTTTATCTATTTTGAATAAATGTTAAATGGTATGTTTTATTTAACGACGCTCGCAACTGCAGAGGTTATATCAGCGTCGCTCTATTTTGAATATCTGTGCAGTTTCGACATTAACTCGTTAAGAGTTTCCTTGTTGGATTAATTTATAGGAATATTGAAACAATATTTTGTAGTAACTTTTTCATTCATTCATTCATAGTGTTCTGCCCAAGGGCAGGTCTTTCACTTGAAACCCAGCATTCTCCAGTCTTTCTTATTTTCTGCCTTCCTCTTAGTCTCCGCATATGATCCATATATCTTAATGTCGTCTATCATCTGATATTTTCTTCTGCCTCGAACGCTCCTCCCTTTCACCATTCCTTCCAGTGCAGCCTTCAGAAGGCAGTTTCTTCTCAACCAGTGACCCAGCCAATTCCTTTTCCTCATTCTTTCATCATCCACTCTTTCCAACACAGTTTCATTTCTTATTCTGTCTGTTCACTTCACACGTTCCATCCTTCTCCATATTCACATTTCAAATGCTTTTATTCGCTTCTATTCACTCCGTTGTAATGTCCATATTTGTGCCCCATACAATGCTACATTCCACACAAAGCACTTCACTAGTCTCTTCCTTAGTTATTTTTTCAGAGGTACGCAGAAGATGCTAATTTTTTCTTTATTAAAAGCTTCCTTGTCCATTACTATTCTCCTTTTGACTTCTTGGCAGCAGCTCATGTTACTGCTTATAGTACATCCCAAGTATTTGAAGTTGTCCACTTGTTCTACTGCCTCATTTAGAATTCACAAGTTTACTTTCCTTTACTTTTCTTCCTATAACCACGGTCTTCGTCTTGTTGGCATTTATCTTCATCTCATACTGCTCACAGCTGTCATTTAGCTCCAGTAGTAGAATATTCCTTAGTACCATCTCTTCTACTAACAACGCCATATTTATCATTATCAAATCTTATACACTTTATTCTTCTTCCTTCTACTGTCACTCCTCCCATGTTCTGAAAACAGTTCTTCACTAAATCCTCCAAATAGATGTATAAACATATTAATGTTGTGCAATTTGATCTTGTAATATTTAGAGTGTTGTTTGGTGAAAGCACGTGTTTGTAAAGGAAAGTAGCCTGTTACAGACATTAAATTTAAACATTCGTTATGTTTAGCGACAATGTCATGGTCATGGTTAACGGGTTTTAAGTCTAGATTATTGACGTCTTTGGAAGCGCATGCAAATTAGCACCTTCAACTAAACTACTTTCGGGGGACAACTTTACGAAAACCGGAAATAGAGATTTGGTAGCTACCGTTCAGTAACAAAGGTGTATGCAAACTTTCTATGAGGTCATGCTTTTCGTGATAAAATTGAGGACCTAACATTCTAAATATGCAAAGTGTCAAAAACAACGTTCTGAGATATTAGTGAAAAACACACTGCGAAATGCTTGGTGAGATACCTTCAACACTGTCTTTTGGTGCACGAATGAATCTCTTACAGTTGAGATACGACAAACACAATTTAGTATCATATTCTCATACGGATATTTCTCCCTTAGATTGAATAAAATTAAAATTGAAAAATTGGCACTTAGCACATTTATAATGTTAGGTCTTCAATTTCACATACAAATAGCGTTATGTCAGTTACAGTAGCCTACGTAGTGTACACAAGAAACAAGTCCTCTTAAAAATTCAAGTAGACCAAGGCATGGATGTACGACAGCGGTGACCAAAACAGGTATCGTGATTACATCGTGTAATCAGAGACATTCACACTGGTAAGGGGAATTTCTTGTACATTGCTCTCTGTCTCGCTCACGTACTGAAGGTAAGCAGTGTCGGTACCATGTAGCTCTACAAACCTTCTGTCTCTACGAGCAGGAACAGAAGTTTCGTATAGAATGGGAAGAGGAATTTATTTGCTGTTATGTCGGATAAAATGTAATATGTTGCTTTGCTAAACGGTTCAATTAGTAGCCTAGTAGTATATAGAAGCGACATTACAGGGCATTACGCTGAATACACAGGCTTCAGGTATTATTATTATTATTATTATTATTATTATTATTATTATTATTATTATTATTACTACTACTACTACTATTTATCAGCAAGTGTTACCATAAATTTTTATATAGGCTTACGTGTCTGAATATATAGACCTACATCTTCCCTTGAAGGATAAAATAACTACTACGCTATATCTCAATTTTAATTTTTTTTAATCTGTGATAGCTGAAGAGTTCACTGCAAGAATGATGGATGTCATTTGGAATACATTTTGCAGGAGAAGCAATTGAAAGTTTGAAATGCTTAGCGCTCAAAGCTTAACTGTGATTTACCGATCATTACTGGACAATGACTATCAGTGTTAATGCCATATAACTCTTAAGTACATTCTATATGTCTTAGGCTATGCATTGACAGTCTTGGTTCATTTTCGACAAGAAAGTGACATTCATCATTCTTGCATTGGACTCTTCAACTATTATCAGTTATATATTAGTTATTTATTTATTTAATAATAATAATACTGATAGCATTATCAGTAGTAACAGTAGTAATTAATAATAATAATAATAATAATAATAATAATAATAATAATAATAATGATAATAATAATATAGAGAAACTATTCGAATATTACGTGCTACTGTAGTAATGAAACGAGCTATTAAACTCCAAGAACTGAAATCAGCCTTATATCATTGTCATGAAGAGAAAGATGACACAAATAAATGTAAGGAAGCCAGCTATATAGTGGTGAACGAAATAGCTCTTCCTCTTAAGCCTTTCAAAGAAGGAGAGTTTTTTAAAGGCGTAATGATCAAGGTGACTGAAATAATTTGTCCAATGAAAGTCGTTAATTAATTTTGAAAAAACTGCGCATTTCTCGACTAAATATGCAAAAGAGAATTCAGGAGATTTCTGATTGTGTTCATGAAGAATATTAAAAAAAAAAACAAGGAAATTTGTATATATTTTTTTATTGGTTCTTGATGACACTAGTGACATTACTGATATAGAAAAGTTTGCGATTTTTATTCGAGGGGTTGATGAAGACCTCAATGTTAGTGCACGAACCACCACTGGTTGTAGTTTTCATGCCAAGTACCTCTCCCCCGTCTCCTTACTTCACAGACTGTCTCTCGCGTGTAATCACTGCCGTTCGAGTTTTGGTCACCGCTGATGTACGAGTAAGTTACGTTATCTATAAGGCGTCTTTTGCCAATGTTACTAATGAAAATATCAGAAATTGTGACAAGTTGAAGCCAAATGGGTATTACTACTATGATCACTTGGGGTGTAGAAAAAGAACACCGGAATAAAGGGATATACTGAAGCTTCAGCATTTAAGTCAGGCATGTCAAAACCCTGCTCATTGTGCAGTAGTCTCTGTGCTATGTGCACTTTCTATTCCCCTACCTGGAGGGAGTGAATCGCCTTGGAGCAGAAACGCTGTTTTAGTACGGGTGCTGATTTGGCTGTGTCTGTGAATGAGTTATGATAAATAAAGTGAGGAGTTCACAGATAACGAAGAAGAGAAATTACGAATCATGTAACATAATTGTTATGTTTTCCTCAGCCAACAATAATTATCATCAGCCCATGTCGAGGCAATAGTCCTGTGACAGTTTAGATCAGATTAGTAAAGTTCTCAAAAAATGATATTGCCAGCGCTTATTTCTTATTCAGTACTCTTACGGAAAAACGAACTTGACAATGGCGTTGTTTTGGAATCTGTACTAACACGACTTTCATTTCATAAGCTGGCACGTGGTGAGAATATAGTGAGAAATACATATGAGGCTCTTGAGATTGCAAGGAGCGAAGAAAGCAACTATTTGCAAGGCGGAAAAATTTTATGAAAAAATATATAATGGCAAATTTTCCATCTCACGTCACTATATTATGCTTACATTAATAAACCTGTAAATCTGACAAATAGAATATCGTCGCTTCACAGCTTGTGAACTACACTATTAATTTCTTTCAGTAACGCTCCCAACTTGTCGATACTTGCTCTCAACGTTTTCCAAATAAACTATATGTGAATTTAAATTCTAAGCTTAATTTATATAATTTATTAATATTAATGTTAATTTATATTGACATACAGCAAGGATATTATTTCAGTGTAAAAACTTCACAATGTCCTACTGCATGTAATTAATTGGGAGTATAATGTTTTCTTCAACATTTGTACCAATGGTCCCAATAAATAATAATGCTTGACGAACAATGAAAGAGTAGGGTCTATTACTTTAAAATAATTAGTCCCTACCTGCTATGTAAAATGAAATACTTGTTCGTTTTTTTTTTTTTGTTTCGAAATTACTGCAATATTTTTTTCTTCAAATACTATATAAAATCATATTAATAAATTATCGTTACAAACCACTACTTTGTGAAATACGTGTATAACTGAGTAAGCCTAAAGTTTCTTGTATTACAGTTGTTAAGTATAGACACTGATAATAACCGTGTTTTTTTCTCCTTCTGCTAAGTGTGTTTATACTGTCCAAATGCCTATTTAATTCAACCCTAGAAGCGCAGAATAGATTATTGTACATCCCTCCAGCTAAGAAAGGGTAAGGACAACGCTCGAATGATACAGTCTGCACAGACCGGCGATCCGCGCACAAAACTGCACATTTATAGTCTGATTTCTGGCATGCCTGGTTTAAGTAGTATTTCTATAGTAAATATATGTAGAAAGTAGATACTATATTTCATTCAAGCAAATTGACTTCATATTTTCAACTAATTTCATCAAATTACGTTTAATATCCTATAACTCATTTATTAATACATTAAAAAATAAGTGCCTTATGTTGAACACTACGTGTGTATAATGATAGTGTTTAGCCCATACTGTTATTATAAATATTTATAGACAATTACTGGCGTCTTTCAATCGGCTAAGGCCGTTTTGCTTCACTGGTAAGGTTGCGAGCATGTTTCGTAACTTCTCCATGGCCTAGTGGAGCTGAAGTATCTGAATAAAGTCACTACTCGCATGTGGAACTTTCCCCGTAGGTAATCAATTTTACTTTCATCTTGGTCAGTACAGACAACTCTGCGTGGACTATGACACATGCCACTGTTAAAAAGGTTAGGACTCAATCTTCTGGAGATACATGGCACAAGCTCTTCTTGGAACTTTCGCCTCTAAATAAGATTAACATTGACATGAAAGCTCTGTGCATGAGAGGAAGAGTGTCCTATGTTTGTTGCGCCTTCCGGATTTTTGTAGCGCTGTTACGAAGGAACTACATAATAAATGTCAAATTACTGTGGAAAGTCCGAAGGAGATAAGTGCATAGCTTTAACGCTCCATGAAACTCATGGTCGTGGGCTGGAATCCCGCCTAGGACTGGTTGATTGTCCATTGTTAATGTGATGTCATGTGTTTTCTTAGATAGAGACGCAAAATCGTGTCAATTTTACGTTAAGGGAATTCCACCTGAGTGCTATCTAGTGTAGATAGAAAATAACCAGAAACGTGGAGTTATGAATTTAGAAAAATCTCCGCTACTGATATGAAAAACCTTTCAGTAGATAGATAGCTGAACTAACGACAATAAAATGGGAACCTTAAAAAGTACAGTCAACTCCGTGATATAGTGAACCTCAGCGAACTAGCATATTTCGTTCACTATATCCGAGTTTCACTAAATCCGAAGTGTCTCTCCTCTAATCTTAAATGACAGAAAAATGAATGATTTTCTGAACAAGAAAAAAATATTATAAGTACAGTAATTAACATATTTCATTTTTGTGGAATGGATTACACTGTATACTGTATACTTTCACTCACAGTTGATTTACTTAAACTACTCGTATGCTGTCGACCCACATTCACTTGCGAAAAACCATGTTAAATATCACTTATAATATTCATCTTATCTTCCAAAGAAAACACTTTAAACTGCGACATTTTTATACAGTAATTGGGAAGTAACTGGCTTGCTCTTTGGTGCAAGGAGCTCTATCTCAGATATTGTATCAGTTTCTTTCATCGTTTTCATAATGATCTTTTGGAACTTCAAGATATAGCCATTAATGTTTTAAGACATTCCTTGTTAATTGTAAATAACCATTTGTATAGTTCTATATATGAAAAATAAATTATTCCTGTCGAGGATAGCTGCCCCCCCCAAATAAATAAAAATAAAATAAAAATTAAAAATAAAATATTGTGGATCTACAATTAATTTAGGCGCTATTACCGCTCGGTGCCCCTTTTTCAAGGGCAGCTATCCTTTTTGGATTCTTCTCTTTCTCACTTTCGAACACCAGAAACAGACATCAGATAGAATTGACAAACGCTGTTATGGTGTGACTGCGTATCAGCTTTGGAATTTCCCGGGTCACTTAATGGAAACTGGGAGGGTGTTGATGGAGTTTTAAAGCTATTGGAATCTTACCTTCAGTTATGCTCTGGACATAATGTCTGTCCCCTTTTAATAAAAGAAGGTAATTTCATTTTCCGTTGTTTCGATGCTATCCGTCATAATGGAAATGTTTGATAACAAAAGGCAACCTTTTGACGGTGGAGGATTAGAAACAACAGAGAGTAGTGTGCCTCAGAACAGAATGGCAACCCTTAGACGGTGGAGTGAGGCAAGGTCGTCACGCGTTGCCTGAATTTCCAGTACAGCTCATAGTCTAGGAATCACTAATCCTACCTTTGTCCTTTGACTAAAGGAGTAAGAAACTTAGAATGTTGTTCTCAAAACATTCTTTCAATTTTATACAAGAAGATCCGACTTCAAATAAGAATTTGTCAGGATACAATTCTTGTAAATTCAATTTTCAAACTTCATTATAATCGAAGCGAGGTTTCACTATAAACGGATATATTAATGTACTTTTTAATGTATGCGGGTCGGACCAAGATTTAGGTTCACTATTGTCGAATGTTCACTATAACCGAGTTCACTATATCCAGAGTTGACTGTATGTCAAAACCCCTTTGAGGATTGTACGGAAGGAGGTTCTGAATAGAAAAGATTAAATAATATTTTAAAACTGTCAATACGAGATTTAAAAGCACAAGTAACAGATTTGAAATAGCATAAAATATGCATTTGAGTGCCCACTTTGCCGGGCTATTGGAGGAAATGAGATGTGCTGGATAAAGCTCTATGTGATCTTTCGCTTGGCTCGAATATAGGCATCAGCTAGATCTGCAGATCAAATGTGAAATTTATCATTGGCAGACGGTAAGTAAAACACATGGTTCATCGTAGATACTGATCTAGTTAAATTGTGATCTATAATTTACCAATCTGCCTCTATTCTATTGTACGATGTGATGTATCTGTCTTATATTCGTTATGAACTAGATTAATATAAGATAAATTATATTATTCAAGTAACAAAACAACGAAATAATTTACACTATTCTTAAATATACTTTACGATTTTTACTGGCAGCAGCGTTCCCGTAGATCACTTGTATTTTTACAATATTTATTCTATACAAATCGCTGCAGTGTCTGAGGCAAGCCCAGCCGGACAGATCTAGCCTTCAGACGAGGTGCGACAGTGACATAGAATTTCTTTTATGCGTGTGCCTCCATGGTATTCTGAGATTCTACATCACTGTTGCACCTTGTTTGAAGGCTGGACATGCCTGGTCTAGACATTCGGTCTGTCACGCAGGCAGTCTAGGTTCGAGTCCCGGTCAGGCATGCGAAAAATTCATGATGCTTGTGGCGGACAAGGCCACAGTTGGGATACTTCTTGGAATTTTTCACGTTAGACATCAACAACATATTGTTCAATCTCCATTTCATCGTATTCCCCGACCGCCGGATGGCAACGCACGAAACGTGGTGCCGACCAAACCACCTCATTCTAATACCGCGGTCAAGAAAGCATGGAGCTCTAACTTCATGCCCCCCAAGTATCTTCATGGCATGTGAAGGGGTTACCTTTACCTTTTATCCGGTACGGATGGTAGAAATATATAGATTACAGAAAAATTCGACATACAAACTTCGTGAGGTAATAGCCGAGATCAAGGCAAGTAATTTTTAGCGATAAACTCATGCCCGAAATTGCCACCCTTTGTTCCTGAAGAGTTTCTGTTTGAAGCCTTAGTGTAATGGCATATGTAAATAAGCCTCGTTTTTATGACCAATCAAGTACGAAGGAGGGGTGTGCCTTCAGATTCTTACAAATTTTGCAATAAACTTTTAATAGTACAACGGGAAAAATATGTGGGCTATTCTAAATACTAGAATAAAAAATAAGTGTTTCAAACAACATTGCAAAATTCACTAAAAGTGGCGAAACTGGAATCCAACCGCCTGATTGAATGCGGTGCACACCAGGTCAGCATGGGCTGGGTGACTTGCTCAGACATACTTGTCATTTGCTTAATGGAGCCTGCAGCAAAACCAGTCTCTGCCAGCAGCTTCTCTCCATTCTTCACCGATGTCTCGTACAACACACTGAGGAGCATGTGGTCCTATAGAAAACGTTTTCCTAAGTATTGAATAAGTTAGAATGCAACTTGCAGGTTTGCAGTGAATTGTCTGTTTAAAGGGATACTATAATCGAATTAGACGCCTTCTAGCTAATAACCAGGGAAAGGAAATTAATGCATTTGCATATTTGTTCGCTATCATTGTGTGAATATGCTGAAAGTTTATCTACATGAATCACAAATTTCTGAATGCAATGATATTACGTTTATTGTGCATAAAAGTGCACATTTTGCCTTTATTTATAAAAGCATCATATTTTAACATTTATGCAGGTAAACTGCATATTATGTATGTTTATTTGTCTTTTCCTCATTTTTAAAAGTGTGTAACCCCGTGAACACGACTAATTTATGTTTATGAATTTTGAACGTAACGATGACGCTCTCATAGGGAGGCTCTCAAGTTAGCAATTGGTATTCCTTTACTGCAGTCTTTAGCAGATTTCGATAGATCAATATCCAGTTTAACATCGGTTCCAGGAAATGTAGGAGATAAAGTGAACGAGAAAACAGCAAATATTCTTACCAAAAATCCTGGCTATTATCAACTTTAAGAAATTCAAGATATTCTCGAAGAAAAAACACCCCCACCCCTAAAAAAACAACATTTTCTATAGAACAGTTCACAGCTTTTGTGCAAGCCCCTCTTACTTCTTGTGACGTAGGACGAAGTTTCTCGCTCTACAAAGCTATGCTGAGAGACAACAGGCGAAGAATGACAACAGAAAGCATACCTCACTGCTTAGTTGTGAATGTAACAGCATTCAGCAATGAGACAAGCACTTCAAAATCCATAGACTAAATATAAGTTACCTATACTTTATTATTCTGTTAAAATAATCTCAGACTGATAATGCGTATTTTGTAGCATATTTATCTATTTTTACAGCATAAATGCATACATATTCTTCATGTTTTTAGGGCATGAACTTCCTTTTCCCTGCAATAACAGTGGCATTTTTAGAAGTGAATTCATTGTTCAGAATTAATTGTCTAGATCCTATCACTTGTTGAAGTTCGTCGGTAGAATTTTTCTTCACTTTATATAAGCTATATCTGATTTCAATATTTATGTGCCCCTCGACTTGGCTTTTCTAGAGCCTTGCACTTAGGCTTCCTTTGGCATATTGTGTGTCCTATACAGTATATATCCGATAATTGTGCAAGTCCGACCTAGGTGGCTTGGGTGATATTCGTGAACCTGATCCTCCCATAGCCCTGGCAGAAACAGGTCCCATCCCTAGACGAATAGCCTGATAAACCCCAGGACTCCGAGTTCTGCATCAGCATCGGAAACCCGTACTCATCAAGACTTCATCCCAACCTATTTTTAATTACTGCAGATGATAGATGAAAATGAGAAAGTTGAGTCTGTTGGTGGAATTATATAGGGAAACGGAAATAACCAGAGGAAAAACCCTCTGCAACGTCTGATTTATCCAATAAGTTCTATCACGATCTGGCCGAATATCGAACCCGAGCCGCCCGGAAGTAACTTTAGGGCGCTTGAGGAACAGACGCGGTTTGATTTTATTTGTCCTTCACCATCTCGACCGGTAGTATTACGCCATACGGACCGCACATCCAGGAAGTTCAGCTATTTTTGTCTATTAGTATTTGTGTATAATCTTTACAGGATCGGATACAGCCCACAACCTAGTCTTTTAAGGAACGACAGAAATCAGCAGATTCCGCATAATATTCATATTTGTAAACAGAACACCGTAGTCTGTAAAAGTGATATTCTGCATTTTGAGATATTTCACCAGTATTAAGCGGTGCTGTCAATTCGAAACGTTATTCAGCAATGATACCATGAAATAATTGACATCAATATTGTCCACAGAATGTTCTCCTTTTGCTATTAAAGATTTATTTTGCCATTGTTATCTTCCTTTTTTACTTCTTGGCAGCAGCCCAAGGTACTAGGCCTACTTATAGTACACCCCAAGTAGGGTAAGTGAAGGTATTAACCCCATGCATGTTATAACGTCATCTAATATTTTATAATTAGTTGCGTGAAAAATCGGTGTTGGCAGCCCTAGTTAGAAAAGTGTGATGTTTAGAGAAACCTTTCGTAAACATCTGGAACCAATAATGAAACGGATTTCTGTCTTTTTTGTGAGTTTAACAACTTTTAAGTGATAAAGTGCGCGCTTCAGCAGATTGTCGAGTGACGTGAATATTGCATTCTGCATAAAGTAAGTACAGATAATTGAATTTGAAATATAAGTAGTGAATGATGAAATGTTGTTCGTCTATACTCGTATGTGTTCTTAAGTTTAATGGAGTGGTGTTGTTTTAAAATATTATTTGCGACTTAAGGTAATAACACCATCTCGCTGCGAGAATAAACTTTGATTTGACATGTAATAATAGCAGTTAGTTTAATAGACTCTAACTTAAGGATAATCGACCAGACATGGGTACCACGAAACCTGCGACCTGAGTAGCACAAAGAAAACTGGACTCTGTTCACTATGTGAAGACGGTTATGCACCACTCAATGACAGTGACCCTGACTGAATTTTTTAAAGTAATGAAATCCTTCTTTGTTATCCCTAATCATTTACAGTTGTTTAATTCCATAATATAATCTTACATTTGTCACTTTTGCTTATCAACATGTTTCTTTGTTCTAAAAAATAAGTGGCGTTATTACCTTCACTGCAGATAATAAGCGCCAGTATGCGTCATACTTTTATTTATTGTATTGTTGTGAAACCTTATCACAATTACAACTTTTGAAACTTACACTTCACAGGAAAGGCTACAAATGATCAATATCTAAAAAAAATCGATATTATTTTCCACATTTCTGGTCATTTGTGACCCATTTTTTGAAAATATGGCTTTAATATCTTCAGTTACTCTACTTGAAACTTTCCACTTGCTTCACTGCCTCATTTCCAGAGAAGTGTTAGAGAAGGTCTTATGGCCTTAACTCTGCCAGCTTAAATAAACCATTATTATTATTATTATTATTATTATTATTATTATTATTATTATTATTATTATTATTATTTCGAATTAGCACGCTGAACTGCTTTATTTTTCTTTCGATAACCATGGTCTTTGTCTTGTTTGCATTTATCATTCAGCTCCAGTAGCATATATCCATTAGTATTTCTTCATCTATCATATTATCATCAGAAAGTTTTATGCTCTTTATAGCTTTATTCTTCTTCCCCATACTAAGCACACCTCTCTTGTTTTGAAAGCAGATCTTCACTGTATCACCCAAGTAGATATTGAACGATAATAACATGCAGTGAATTATAACCTCAATTGAATATTACAGTGAATAGTAAATTTGTTATATTTTTAGCATCTAATTAATGGGACAGAGGTAAATCACGAAAACCGTCAGTAGATCAACAGACTGAAGTAACAATTTCACGACGTCCAATGTTAATAACGATGAGAATAGCGCTTTAAATTATGAGAAACTAACTTCGTTAATCTCCTCGAGATAAGGAACCATGAATATTAACATTATTACTCCAATTTTCGTCAGTAGAACCTGGTAAAAGTCACGAAGAATCTAACGTAAATCTTAAGTTTTTTCCCGTGTGATTATGGCTGAGTCTTTCCAACGTGAAGGAAGTACAAGTATTACGTCGCTTAAGTAATTGCTTCTTTTTATGATTCTGTTACACGAAGGACCAAAAACCCGAAGTGGTTGTGAGATGAGATAAACCCAACTTTCTCGCTGTCACACCCAGACCAGTATTCGGCGTTCTGCCGCCTGGCGCTCATTAACAATTAGTGGCCTAAATTCAACAGCTACACAGCACTCACGACGAACAAGTTTCAGCCATTTATTTACAGCAGTCATCTGGCTAAATGGAGGTCAAGAACCGGTCAATGTTGCCCAATTTTGCTAAAATGTAAGAGCAACACGACTCGACAGAAATTCGTTTATGGTAAAACAATAGACCTTGATAAAAAAAAATGGCGCAAAGAGTGAAAGGATGTTTTTTGACTACGCGTGCAAGAGTTCCAACAACTTGTACACGAGTCTGGGATAGGACCGAAACTTAATTTCTCTTAATATTCACACCCCCTTAAATTTCCTAAGTTCTAGCAGCTGGCTTATTGCCGTTATCTCTTTTTATATTTTTTAAACACACCGTTAGCCGAACGGCTAAAGGATCGGTTTTTTATGCCGGAGATCCGCATTGAAATCCGAGGAGTCCAAATGGTTGACTTTTTATGGTGTTGGCGCAGATTTTCTCTACAGTCTCACTATTTTTCCACCCGTTATCATTCACAAAACGGAGTAAAGTAAGTGACGCGTCCACTGTTCTTAAGGGTATATGTACGTGAACGACCAGAAATATTGTCAGAAAATGCAGGGTCTAAATTTATAAAATTTTATAAGGAAATGAACTCACAATTGGACAAAAATTACAAGGTACCACAACAAGACTTATTAGAACTTATATAACTCATAAAAGTATGAAAAAGATTACTAATAATATTTTTAAGAAATCACTTTTTACTTTAAATTAAATTATAAAACATTTGAAAATGTTCACACATATCATTTCATAACTCCACAACCATTAGAGATAGAACTCTGAATTTTTGTACATTGATTTAACATGAATTTATGCAAACGATAGACTACAATAATGCCTATTTCTTTGAAAATAGAAAAATCAGGTCACAAAATATTATGTAAATTTTAATATATTTTATGTAGGACAAATGAAACATTAATTTGTATTAAAATAAACAACTCTACATGTTTGAGAGAAGTCTACTTTTCAGAAATAGGTGTTTATTACATGCAGGAAAAATATTAAAGATGTCAGAGAGACCATAACAATGTTACGGTTACCAAATGATGTAACTGCAGAATTTTTTTTTCTTTTTTTTTTCTTACTCTGATAAAACTGGTCTGAAAAATATTATTAGTAAGCTTTTTTATACTTTTATCAGATATTTAAGTTCTAATAAGTCTTGTTGCGGTACCTTGTAATTTTTGTCCAATTGTGAGTTCATTTTCTTATAAAATTTTAGAAATTTAGAGCCTTGATTTTCCGATAATAATAGTGGTCGTTCACGTACATATACCCTTAAGATCGATTATAGAAGCAACAATTATCTATGAGAGATAGATCTATCTGTGAATTTAGGGATAAATTCGTATTTCCTGTCTCTATCTCTCAGACACTCGCATGCTATTGCTTCTGTTATCTTGTTACTGTGACGAATTCTATTTCTGAGGACACGGCACACAAAAGGCGTGTTCATTAATGAATGATGACAACTCTATTCATAGTAGATGTTATTTTTAAATGGGTAATTAAAGGCAGATGTACTTCATTTCCTCCTTGATGGGTTTTTTACGTAACCTGTGACATCTATAACTTAACTTCCCTTTATGGTAGATTGCCTATGCCCGGTTTACTGCAATGATATCATTTATTTCCCCTGGTGTCGTAGGAGTGTGAGAATTATTATTTCCAACTTGGTGACATTTAAAAATTTAATTAACCATATCCTGTATCAGACCGATATTGAGACATGAATTTTTACATAGGCCTACACAAAGAAAATGTGTGAGTGTGTGTATATCCAATGTCTACCCTCTTCTCTTGCGTAATTCGAGTTCCGCACATTGCGGATAGATTGCAGGACTGTGACCCATTTTCAAGGTGTACAACACTTCGGTAGACCACGCTGTGCATGATGTGTATCTGTGGAGAGAGTTATGTCGTGTACTAGGAAGAGTGTATGTTAAGTGTTCGTGTAAGTGTAGTGTATGGAAAGGGCGAGAATGATGAAAAAGATGAGGAAAGGAGAAGGGGAAACACGGTGCCGGCACGTAGCCTACGTCTGTCAAATAGTAAGTACCAAGGGGGCCGCCAGGCTCAATGTCCTCATTCAATGGACGAATCACTATCAACAGTGACATATGTCTTCTCTTCATATGTACTGCGGAGAGATTTGGGATTTAACACAAGCATATTGGTGCACAATCTTACACATACACTTATCCTAGTGCACGAAATAACTCTTCACAGATACACATCATGCATAGCGTGGCCCGCCGAAGTAGTGTACAACTTGAAAAATGGGTCACAGTCCTGCCATCTATCGGCAATATGCGGAAACCAAATCAAGCAAGTGAAATGAGTAGGCATTGGACATACACGCATTAATTCGTTTCGTTGTTGGAATTTTATACAATAGGGGTTCTTAACATTTTTTGACCAAGACCCAAAGTTAACTGGGCGATAAACTTGGGCGACCCGTGAGCCTATGTTGAAGTTAAACATTGCTATTGTAATAAAAACAAGTAAATAAGTGTAAGCAATTATTTATTAATATAGAGTTGTAATATTTCATATTAAGCAATAATTATAAAATATAATCATAATCCCAAGTACTTTAATTAACATTTCTTTAATTTTATTTTTTTCGGGAAGCTACTGCGACCCTTGTTTGGGTAGCGACCCATAGGTAAGAACCCCTGATATACGAACTGAAACTTGGCAATGCAGCCTTATTACTGTACTTGCCAAACTTAAACGACCCCGGGTCAGAGAAAAGAAGTCAAAGAAGTTACGTCAACATGCTCTGGATGTTTATGTTATGCAGTTGGCCGCGTCCGATAACTTAATTGCTTTATAACAACGTTGGCAAACATAGACGGCCTCAGCCCGAGTAGAGAGGTCAGCTTATCTTGTCTCGTGTACTGTCCGACGATAGACTTGTGATACCTCAGAGGTATTGCAAGAATGTTGGGTCTTCTCGGAAGAGACAACTACTAGCTTCTCTGTATAAAAAAAAAAAAAAAGAAAAGAAAAAAAGAAAAAATCGTACTTGGACCAGCTCAGCGGCTGGCTAATTCTGAGTCATCTGTAACAACGCTGCATTACTAACAGGCATGCACCGTATGATTTATTATGTTTTGGGTAGGGCACGAGTCAGCAGAGTGGTGTGAGTGAGGTCTCTAAGTTTGGCGAGAATTATACATACATACATACATACATACATACATACATACCTACATACATACATACATACATACATACATACATTTAATGTTTATAAATTGCTTTTCAATAGCTCCTGTTTCAAAATATAGCGATTATCGCAACCGTTGGTGTATTTCAAAAATACAATATATCATATATTCAGAGAAATTAGGAGAATTTAGAAGTGAAATTGGAAGTATGTTTTTCTTATTTTTTGTGAATGGTTTCTTTTGGATTAATTACTTTTATTTACAGGGTTCACCACTTTGTGCAATTATTATTGAAATAAATGTGATATCGGTGTTATAGTCTTTTTTTTTTATATTTGCACTGGGTTTGTCCAAGAGAAAACTGGTCCTGGTGCTAGAGATATCACCACGTCATACCTAGATGTTCCACATCCACAACAGTCATTATTCACAATCTGCCACTTAATTCTACTTAATGGTAATCCTACTCAGGTTTAAAAAACCGGTTGATCCACCCACTCTGAAAAGTATAGTACTAAAAGGTTATGGGTATGACATTTGTTGGAAATCTTATTCTTTGTTAATATTTGTGGAGAAATACACATCCTGTGGCACATGCTAATGGCCCTGTTACGGGGTGTGTCCAATGTGTTGTAAATTAATAATAACAATGATCTTGAATTGAATACTGGTACGTATATTATTTTTTCACAAAATGAGTAATTCGTATAACTGAAACGCTACGCCAAACTATGTTTCGGTTAGGATTTGTGTTTTTTTTTTCGAGGTATAAACGCGATCCTGCATGCTTCGTTAAGTAAACTAATGATTATAGCATACTTATATTGATGATGTTTAAGTGTTGCATCATTGGACACGAAACATCTGCGCTACTTGCATGAATTGCAAATGAAATATTTGATTCTTAATTAAAATCTTTACACTGAATTCATTAAGACACAAAGAAATATGCTTTTGGTAATTTTTCCGCTAATTCTGAAACAAGAGTTGTATTAGTTATAGCATACACAAAATAAAAATGTAATGAAATTTCATACATTCCAGCTTCACAGAAACTTCAGTAAAGAAACACACTATAGCTACCCATACTGAACTTTGGTATTTATCGTGTACAAATCTGTAACTGTAACTAGGGCGTCTGACAAAATACACTGTCTTTATTGATTTGGTATACTAATGAGCTGTAATGGAATAAATAGGAGGCGTCGCCGTTACGTCGTTGCGCTAAATATATTCGGAAAGTCGAGGGTTCGATTCCCTATGGGGTTTTGGATTTTCTCTCATGATCTCACGATGGCCTGGAGTTTACTCAGCCTCTAGCAGAAGTGAGTATCAGCGTTATTTCTTTGAGGGTAATTTCGGCAAGCACGTAGGACCAATATCCATACTGCTACTAATCCCGATTGTCTGCAAGGATGAGAGTATGGTTAAATTTACTTTACTTTACTTCAGAATCATAAATAAGTTTTAGTAGAATTAGGAATACTTTAGCTAGTTTTCTACTCATCTGAAATTAATTGCCTTGTTGCTCTTTTTATGAACCTTTTAAGATTTACTAGTTTAGTTTTTCATCATCATCATCATCATCATCATCATCATCATTATTATTATTATTATTATTATTATTATTATTATTATTATTATTATTATTATTATTATTATGTTGATCGAGCTGTTTACACTTAGAAAATCAATGGTTGAGAACTAACTCAGCAAGAAAAGTAGACGATCAGGTCCACACCTGTGGAGTAACGACTAGCGCGTCTGGCCGTGAAACCAGTGGCCCGAGTTCGATTCCCGGTCGGGGCAAGTTACCTGGTTGAGGTTTTTTCCGGGGTTTTCACTCAACCCAATAGGAGCAAATGCTGGGTAACTTTAGGTGCTGGACCCCGGACTCATTTCACCGGCATTATCACCTTCATCTCATTCAGACGCTAAATAACCTGAGATGTTGATAAAGCGTCGTAAAATAACCTACTAGACGATCACTATTCTTACTTTAAAAATAGTGATAAGAGCAACATATTTCTAGTTTTCGAGTAGCAGTCACTGTTCTGTCACTATAAACACCTCTCAATAGGATTGAACATAATATTGCCCATTAATGAATTGTTGGACGAAGGCTAGAAAGAAAGCGTTCTTTCGGTTTTTAGTGTTTGACAATGTGAAGACGTTATGATCACTGAGTTACTGGATTTCACGCATAATTGAAGGGTTCCAAGCCACAGTGGGCCAAGTGCCATTTATTAAAAACGGAGAAAGCAAGGATTAAAGTTAAGTGAATACCATAATTTAATGAAGATTGACATACAATTTAGTTTTAATGCGCACACTTTATATTATTTGCTATATGTTTCACTGAATTATTGTAAGCACTTAATTTTAACCCTTGTTTTCTCTGTTTTTAATGTATGGCGCTTGGCCCACTATGGCTCTGACCCCTTCAATTAACGTTGGTTAATATGTCAGATGTTAAGAGTACCATTAAACTGTAAATTTCACATCTACTGTACGTTTACGAATTTTATTTTTATTTTTTGGAATAAAATGTAACTTTGTAGTTGTTTATTACACTCCAGTTTCCAAAGTTAATAGTTTTGTCAGTCGTTACCCTTGCCCTAAGTCTATCTGAGAGAACTTTCACTCTGATCCCAGCTAGGCACATTTCTAACTCATACCATCTGACTACATTGCCTAAGGTTCGTATCGAAGTTTCAAGCAGGCTACCCCAGCGAATAGGGATTAAAAAGAATGGACACTTCGCGTCGGTGCCTTTGATATAGCCGGACTGATTTCAATGACCTTCAAGCCAGCTAGAGCGTGAGATTCTGATTTCTCCCTAGAGTTGGCGCTGACATCATACCAGCTAGCAGTCGACACAGACGAAACATAACACATGTAATTAATACATCTAGGTACAGTTTCCCTGAAAAAGGATGAGACGATTGAATATTCCTAAGTCTCAGATGTGAGACACTGCGCATGATCGGAGACCAGAGCACTGATACACAAGATAACGAATATTGAGTTACTTAAATTCAGACTATTTGGTTTGTTACTAGCATCGTTCCGAAATTCACTTCAAAAACTGCAAAAAAAATATGATAATATTACATAAATGAAAGATAAATATATACATAAATCGTGTAGTTAAATCGACAATGGACCTTCATGACTAGATCGACACTCCACACTGAAAGGAAAGCTTTCATGTCGTTTCAATAGCTCAGACGGTAAGACTTCTGCGTGTTGTGTAGAAGAGTGCGAGTTCGATTCTTAGTCTATACAACGATTTTTTTTGTCTAAATAACGTTGAAATAGAGTTTTACAAAGTCCTGAGATTAAGTGTTAATGATCGCAAACAATACAAAATTACAAGTTATAATATTATAAACGTTAATCTAATGAATGCATTTATACACACATATACAATGTAAATGCATATATATTAAAAACTAACAATTAAAATGAAATTATAAAAATATATATAATAATAGACAAACTTTTACAAAGGTTTAGAGTCCTTAGGCTATGTAATTTGTTGAGTAATTATTACAATATTTTATTAATAGCTTTCCCATATGTGTAAGAAATGCACTCGCACAAAACAATTTTTGTTAAAAGTATGGCTTTAGATTATTTCATTCTCACACCTTCAGTTAATTTTAACTATTTTATCTACGTGTTTGCAATAGTGTTTAATTTAGTATGCATTCAATTTTATTCATATTATGATTGAATGGAAAAGCACTGTTGCAGTTATTGACTAATTACATATATTAATACTAATTATTAAATGCATCTGTTAAATAACCAATTGCAGTATCTTTTGCAAAATCTTGAATGTTTAAGTTGTCAATAATATTTCTGTACTATATAATATAATACGTTAAAAGAATTTGCAATAGATTTGGGATCCTCTACTTTATAATCATTGGTTTTAGTGAAAAAAATATTTTCTTTCTTAGGATATCTACAAGTTTAAATTTAATAATATTCCGAATAGATTTAATTGCATTATCTGAATTTTGTACTTTTCTATTCAAATATATTCTATTTCCCTCTTTCATAATTTTTGATAAATTACACTGTACTCCTTGCAGTATTTAAGAACATGAGGATCATTACATTGCAACTCATTACATATAGATTCTTCTTTTTCTTACATGAGATTTTGAAGTCCCTGCGTTATCTACATGTTTTTACTTTTGAATTTTTTCACAACATTGAGTGGAGAAAATCCACTGAAGTGATTATGAAATTAAGTGAAAAATGCAATACATTAACTCTTAATATCAGTAGTACCAGTATCATATACGTTTTTCCAAGATTCATTTTGTAGACATAAATGTAAATAATCATTAGATACAACATTTACGATCCTTTCTTAGTTTTTAAATTAATATTTTGAAATTGTTCAGTGACATTGGAAACACTTAGGATTTGTTTATCATGTTCAGGCAAGCCATTGATTATAGGTTCTGTCGAATAGGAATTCAGTCTAATTCTGTGTACAAAACATTTATCAATGGCTGTGCTACTTCAGCTTAGATTTAATTTGATTAGTTTCGCAACAGTTGGACTTCCTGTTATATCCTGTTATTTAGATATTTAATTTAGGATTGATTTATTAACTCTTACTATGCAAGATGCCTCTTATTTCAATAATTCTATATCACGTTAAATAGTCATTGTCTACACTAAAGTATTATCGTCATCCCTCATTTCTCATCGTAATGGCGAACCGACGTGACATGAGACAGCGAGTTATAGCTCTAGTTGAGGCTGGATATGAGGCTAGATCTGCTGGCCGTTTGGTCGGTGTTCCTGGAAGTACAGCCGCGAGGTGGGTTATCGTTACCAAAATTTTGGGGAGGTCGAAAATCGCCCTATTCCTGGGCGTCCGCGGATTTCTTCATTGGAAGAGGATGCTCTCTTATTCGAGACAGTTCGACAGGACCCCTTTCTGACTTCTAACGAAATAAGAGCAGTATCTAACTTTCCCGGCTCTTCACAGACTGTGATCAGCAGGTTGAGGAACCGCGGTATTAGGAGCCGGAGGGCTGCGCAAATGGAAATATTGGGGGAAGCACAAGCTGTCGACCGTCTTGCCTTCGATACCAATCTAGTGGATTTCGATTGTAGAAATGTAATTTTCTCCGATGAAACAACCATCTGGAGTGATTACGAAGGTCCTGTCCGTGTGTATCGTGAGGATGTTCTCCGACATGACCAGCGCTATGTGCACCGACGTGAAAGATCGGGGCGCTTTAGCATATCGTGTTGGGGGTGGATGTCTTACGATGGACCTGGCGTTATAGAAGCATCTATGGCCGGTTTAATGCGGGAACTTACGAGCACATTCTGGAAAATATATTTCTTCCCTCCGCCCGAGAACGTTTTCCCGAAGGAACATTCCTCTTCCAGCAGGATAGCCATCCCGTGCACTATGCTGCAAGCATTCAAAGATGGTTTCAAATGAGACCCGAGATCGAAATCATTAATTGGCCTCCGAAGTCATCTGATTTGAATGTCATCGAAAATTTATGGGTGGAATTGAAAAAAGAGAAGGATAGTCCCTATGCCCACCGACGCCCTCGAAATCGAGACGAATTGTGGGATCAAGTTGTTGACACCTGGGAAGATCTCGCCGGGGATCAGAACTTATTTCACAATCTCGTGACATCCATGCCGGATCGACTTAGATCTGTAATAGAAGCTGACGGCATGTGGACAAGATTTTAAGTTAACAGGTCTCTCTTTGTTTCTTATGATTTTTGTTTGAGGAAGAATACTTTTAACTTCCAAGTAAGTTTTATTTTTTTTTGACGAGGTTCAGCCAACTTGTAAAACCCAGAAATTGGGCATAAATTATTCCATATTTTTCGACAAATTAGACAGTCGAGGAACTCTGAACAAGTTAATTACACCTCAATAAAAAAAAGTGTTACCCGGGATCGAACACGAGACGTTTCGGTTATACAGCGGAACCAACACGCTACTATATGAGCTACCGAGACAAGACAGTGACAGCAGCAGTCCAGAATGTAGATCCCTTAGCAGGCATTTGTCATTCGGTACAGTGAAGCAATGATATTTTGTGACTCGAGCTATGTTGTGAAATCCTGGCCTTAAATGGCAGTCTTCTTCGTGATCCTTATTCTGGTCCTTGTCCTTGTTGTGGTCCTTGTAACAATTCTTGTACTATTTCTCATGTTATGTATCGTTACGTCGATATCGAGTGAACCGCGCTGTAGAACTTTAACTTCCGATGACCAAGAATCGTCTCATTCTTTTTAAGGGTAACTGTACATTATGTCAGTTATATTACCAGTTGTTCTGTATGGTTGTGAAACTTGGACTCTCACTTTGAGAGAGGAACAGAGATTAAGGGTGTTTGAGAATAAGGTTCTTAGGAAAATATTTGGGGCTAAGAGGGATGAAGTTACAGGAGAATGGAGAAAGTTACACAACGCAGTGCTGCACGCATTGTATTCTTCACCTGACATAATTGGGAACATAAAATCCAGACGTTTGAGATGGGCAGGGCATGTAGCACGTATGGGCGAATCCAGAAATGCATATTGAGTGTTAGTTGGGAGGCCGGAGGGAAAAAGACCTTTGGGGAGGCCGAGACGTAGATGGGAGGATAATATTAAAATGGATTTGAGGGAGGTGGGATATGATGGTAGAGACTGGATTAATCTTGCTCAGGATAGGGACCAATGGCGGGCTTATGTGAGGGCGGCAATGAACCTCCGGGTTCCTTAAAAGCCAGTAAGTAAGTAAGTAAGGTACATTATGTATTCAAATAAAATAAATTGGATCCATAAAATAACAAATCCGCCATTAACTGTAATGTCTACACTCTAGAGTTCCTTTATAATGAGAGTTGAGACGTTGACCCCAACAACAGTTAAAATATGTAATGATTTGATAGCACTGAAAATGGAAAAACAAAACTCTTACGAGAAGTAAAACCATATACCTATATTATATTGTATACAAATATTAAACGAATTTGATACTTAATTTTATAATGTATTATATTATTTTATAATATAATTTATTACATCTGAAATATAAACAATTATTATTACAACTAGTTCCTCACTGAGAAATAAGGAAAAGCTGTTAACTTGAATTTATTTGAAGCAAAGCGTTACTGGATTATGCAATAAGGTAGAAGATGTTTGAATCCCGTGTCTCGGTCTCAAGTCTATTCTCAATAGTTATCTTAGCGTATGCTCGATTACACTAACCTCTAGCGCTTGAAAGTAGAACTAAACGCTGGCGCACAGAGAAACAAAACACAGGCAAATTCGCTCAGTGTCCATGCTTTATAATCCCTATTCGCTGGCTACCCCACCGTGCCACGCAAGCCGGCGCGATCGGATGAATGATAATGGAATGAAGATCGGAGGGAATGATGTTGATGTGTAATGTGGTGAAACGAGAGAACACAGAGAAAACTTCAACGGCGACCCCGTCTGTCACAAGAGTCACTAAGGATTTTTCACAGGACTTGAACCCGCACAGACTGCGTAATACGCCGGAAGTGAAGACCATTCAGTCACCGCAGAGACAAATTGGTGCATACATTCTTTGGACACAAAGCTGCTTCAACTCGAGAGGTTATAAAAATTTCTCTCTTGTCCTGAGTCCCAAATGACATTTCTTATGTAACATCTCATTATTTGTTGTCTCCAGTCATTACCAAACGACAAAAAAGGAAAGACATTTGCGACATCATTGGCAATTGCTGAATACACTAAGAAAAAAATTTGAAAATGTTCCAAGTGAGATGGGGAAGTGATGTGAGAGTAAACATGTAGTGTTCAAAAATCCTGGCTTAGATGGAATGTGTTACACGTGTGTCTCGAAGTATTAAATACGTTTTATCTGTTGTCAGGCATGACTCCTTCCACTGTATTTGTTTTTGTATCTTGCTTCAAACATGCTCCAAAGCTCGAGTCGAAATTTTATGTGCAACAATAGAAAATATCACCAATATAAGTCCACAAAATACGATAGACAGCGTACTATATTATTTGCAGGTGTAACATTTATATTCGATCTACATTAACGGAAAAAAATAAACGATATGATGGAACGATTCTTACACTGCCGTCATTCAACCTCGATCTCCATGGAAATGCTTACGTCATATGAATTAAGGTCAACAATGTCAACGAGTCAATTTCTATACATAAGGAGAGTCCGCAAATATACGTAACCTACATGGAAGAGTTTATTATAATACACGAGGGATGGCATGTTTGCAGTAGGATATTCTAAAAGTAATTTATTCAATTAATGCTTTGTCCTGGACGCAAAACAGACATGTAGCGCAACTATAGAAAGTTAATCAAAGTTTGCCATTACTCACATACAGATGGATAAATAACAATAAGTCAATGACAATATTTACCGGATGTGTGGAATGGTGAACGGGAGAAAGTTCGGAGCAGAAGAAAATATCAGATGATATACGACAATATACAGTATATGGATCATACATACATCTTGATTACACAACTTTTAACACTATATCACACGGGATATGTATTATATGTCTTCCTCGTGTTAAATCTTACCGTACCTGGTTAACAGGCTGAAACATGCCAATCAGGTACGATAAAATTTAACACGAGAAACACATATAATACATATTCCATATATGGAATATATGCTGATACTAAGAGGAAGGCTGAAAATGGGAATGATTGGAGAATGCTGGATTTGCAATGAAAGACCTGCCCTTGAGCAGAAAACTATGAATGAATGAATTCTTATGTGCTTGTGTACAGCGCATAAGTTAATGATTAGGTTAATTGTCTATGGCTCAAAAACAGCTCTTTACTTGTATTCTTAACGGTACATTCTCTTTAATACATTATTATTATTATTATTATTATTATTATTATTATTATTATTATTATTATTATTATTATTATTATCTGAGGATTGACTATTATTTGTTGCTTATTTCACGTAGGGCTATATAACACATCTGTTAATTAGACACAATTAAATCTTACAGCAAATTGTAGTTTATTTATCCTAATTCCATTACTGGTAATGTGGTAGAGAAGGCCTCATGGCTTAATGATATCAGAATAAATAAATAAATTAATTAATAAGTAAATCATTTTAATTTCTGTGTAGACGTTACAAACAATCAGAGGGTTTTCCTCAAATCCTTTGTCACTTTTTTTGTTATAATCATTTGTCTCACTTTAGTTACGAAATGGCGATCACGCACGCACGCACGCACGCACCACACTTATTAATTTTGAATTATTAGAGTACAAAATTCGTACTATAATTATTACTATTGTTATTATCATTATGACAATCATGTCACTGTTGATAGTGATTCGTCCGTCGGACGGGGACGTTAAGCCTGGCGGCCACCTTGGTGTTATTCGACAGGAGTAGGCTACGTGTTGGCACCGGGTTTCCCCTTCTCCCTTCCTCATCTTCAGCATCATCACTCATTCCAGATACTACACTTACACAAACACTTACACATACACTCATCCTAGTACACGACATAACTCTCCACAGATACACATCATGTACAGTGTGGCCCGCCGAAGTGGTGTACAACTAGAAAATGGATAACCCGAATCACGTAAAGTGAAGTGGGAAGGAAGGCATTGGTTACATCCAGACACCTCAGTAATATTCAAATATGTCTAATGAAATATAGGCTAATACTTTTAACTTCAGAAATATCATGGACAGGAATATTGTGGAAGTACGATATAATTTAGCGCTTCCTATAACTCTCGCACTTACAGCATTGACAGAGATTGTATATTTTTTACAAAAAAAAATCCTGGATTAAACTTATGCCATTTTCACATTTTCAGAACTTAATAACATATCACTCATGGCACGTCTGTTCACAGCTCTTTGCGAATTGCTATCAAGTGTAATGACACAACAAGAATTACTACCTGAAGAAGGCGTCAATTTATTAAAAGCAAAACCTTGTTAAGTTACCTAAGATGTTAAAAAGAAATACATGTCTGGGAAGGACGATGCCGACGTTTTGTAGAGCGAATAAAGACCGTAATTTCGGCTAACCAACCATAAGGAACAATTTCGTCATAACATAATTTGAGTTCGAATGACCGCTTGGATTCGTTCGTGTTGAAGATATCGCGACGCGGAAGCTCTTCGCTAGATGCGGATTACTTCATGCCGATTTTCAGCAGGTGTCTTCTTCAATGACATTACTTTCAACGTGTCTATTTGCTTGGCTTCATTGATGCAAACTTTCCATTAAACACGCAACAGATACTCAATTTTTTTCAGCAAATATCTATATGTACATAATTTATAGTTTGGTTATAAATAATAACAGTGTCATGTGCACAAGATATGAAATAAGAGTAGGGAAGATCGATAACTGGACGGAGTTACGCTATAATAGGCCAACCGATAATTTGAAAAAAAAAATGAGATATTTGCACATTTCTGTTGATGGCAGGCTAATTTAATTCGGAAAAAATCAAGAATGCGATATCTGATCATTTATTTCTTTTGCTTTGAAATATTAATTCAATTGCTGGTCTCTTATCAAAAATCGATTAGTCTTTTTTTGGTATTATTTGTTCTATTTTTGTAATAGTATGAATGTTATAATACTTCTTGCATAAAATGTTCTATAAAAGAACAGATTTATTTCAATAGCCAATATCTCGAAACAGGTTTTTGGCGCTTGGTCTCTTATTGCGTAACTCCGTTCAATTGTGATAGTAAGCAGGTAAATATGAGATTTGAGGTTTTCATGCAGATTGGATTATAGTGCGCGCTTTTGATCCCTCCATTCCTCAATTGATATGGAACCAGCAGTGAGTTCCAAAACTACAGCAGTGGTTCCCAAATTTTTTGAAGGCCCGACCCACTTTCGGGCGAGAAATTTTTTTGCAACTCACCATTATTGTATCGGTACTCAATCCCAGGCGAAAAATACAAAACCTTGTAAAACGGAAAACAACGATAATCTTAAAACCATTGGATACCACTCAACTTCTAAAGTACCGGTACCTGCAAGATGAGAAATCGGAATATGCAATTTTTTTTCCAATAAAATTCTCTTTTGCTTTTTAGACTGGCCTTCCTCACTTATATATTTTTTCGAAAACTTAAACACATTGAATAGTAGTTTGCAAGGCCAAGAGCCAACCGCCAGAAATAATATCGACGATTTTATAAGAAACTTGATTTCTGGTTGATGTCACTTGACAAACATAAATTTGATTCATTCCCGCGTATTAAAGAACTCATGAAATATTTAGAATGTACCATATGATTAAACAGATGAATTAAGTTCCCACAATTTTAAACGATAGTTTTTGTTATTGTTTACCGAAAAAAACTCAAAACAATTACGAGAGTCACAATTTTTTATACTGAATCCATTTTCAGACAGTTGCTTTCAACTGACTGAAATTCCGAAAAATATTAAGAAAGGACTCATTTAAATATGTAGCCTACCTCTACTGGAATGTTGAAACTGTACCTTTCGCAGAGCGTAGACCAGTTTTAGATTAAAAGAATGCAAGAATTTCTCGAGCTTGCAAAAGAAGCACTTATTTTTTATAGCACTTGCACTCGTATTTATGCAAAGCAAGTTTCTTGTCTATGACTACCATCAGAATAAATGCGTGAAGTCTGCTTGAAACTGAAAATCATATCACGATGTGCATCGAATACAGAGTCCAGATTTGAGAACCTACTTTCTCTAAACAGGCAAATTTATTGCATTAATTATATTTGACATCGTAACTATTGTAACATTTTTTTTTTTACTTTTATGTTCAACGTTGTTTATGTTTCTAAATAAAATATGAATGTATGTTAATAAAGGGTTTCTCATTTTGTAAATCATCTCGCGCCTCTCTTAACTGTTTACACGACCCGCGAGGGGGTTGCGATCAACACTTCACTGCAGGATTTGGAAATACTCCATATCTATTTGCATAATTATTCAAGAAAGACTTTCTTAAATCCCAAGAGGCCATTCACACTCCTTAGGATGATGATATGAAAATAAAGTAGCAATGATTGAAGATACCTTCAAATAAAATCGCATTCTTAACATATGTATGTATTTATTTACACTGCAAGTGGGCAAGTACCCGGTGGCAGTGGTATACACAATATAAACAATATACAATACACAATACAATTATATACACAGTACAATAAGAATACACAATACAATTTAACACAATAATTGCAATTAATAATAAAACATAAATAAAATACCTAATTTTACAATACAACCTACATATGTATGGGCCCTATATAAGTTTCAATAGTCTTTCACTTTACTCTCATCTCACTCACTGTAGTGGCACTATGACGCATTTCACTGACACTTTAGGACACATTTTACTGACACTATAGAACACATTTCATTGACGCTATAAATTATCAACTGTAAAACCATAACTTCTCTGACTCACCTCGCTTCACTGATACAACAGTTCAAATAAGTCAAATAATTACATCCTTATGCATACTTATAAACAGAACTACATTTAAGCTAAACATTTCTAGTGTAAGGCTCTCTTACACGCTATTTTTAAATAATTTACAATTCAAACCAAGGAAGTAACTCGTCAGGCTAAATAAATATATGTCACCTTAAAAAATTAAATGTTAAATGTCACCTTAATTTTAATTTACACTCTATACACAACTTTTTAAGTTATTCTTGAATCTCCTTAAGGAAGGACAGCCCTCAAAGATCGCTGCAGGTAGGTCATTCCAATCATTTATAGTGGTCATTCCAATCATTTATAGAACAGTGATTATATACAGTGATTTCAGACCTTTAAATATTTCGTAACGATAGGTTTATATTCAATTACGTGTGTTATATTAGAGCTGGATAGGAACGAATCAACGGATGAGACATGTTGTTGCCAGGTTGGCAGTTCATGGATTTCATCACAAAGTGTGTAGCACAAGCGCTTTCCACACTGCAAATGACAAGTGCGTTTGTAAATTCTGTGATACACATTGCGGCAAATACCACGTCCTGAACTGTAGCAGATGCAGCAAAACAGTGACGCAACTCAGCGCTGAAAACTGAATTATCATCTATACACACTTGTGCGCACTCTCTATTATTATTATTAATACAGTGAGATTCAATGATGTTTTAATCTAAATTTTGAAGGAAATGACTGGAAGAAATAATGAACGAATAAATTAAGGAAAGACACAATGAATAAGTATAGAAGTGAATGGACGAATAAACAAACATATGAGTATGATTCAATTAATGGACGTACCATTTAATTTCTCAGATATACTTTTCACATGCTACGTTTAAACGAAAATATTTACTTTCGATTTTAAGTAAATCGATGTTGTTGTATGACATTTGCTCCTATTGTGTTATTTAAGTTATGGTATTATGAAATTTCGTATACTCATTCATTGATTGAATTCTAAAATTCTACAAACTAAATCCAAATGAAAGCATGTAAGAGGCAGCTGGGAGGCTTTCATATAGACTAGACCTAATCTGACAATACATAGTTCTCGTCAATAACGAACTTTTTATTGCAAAGGATGTTATAAATACACGTAAAGTTTGTAATAGTAATATACGTTACAAGAGCGGTATGTTGACGTTTTCATGGTGGAGGAAAAGATTGAAAAAGCGAAACGTAGTTGAGCTTTTTTAATTTCCGAGAACATGAAAACAAACATACCGCTCGTGTATCGTACATTATTTTGTGCGAAGATCGTTTATTACATACCTGAAAGACGAATTTCTAATTAGTTTCAATGAAATCTCCATGTTGGTTTCTGTTTAATGACGGCAACTTAGGAAAACCAAAATATCTTTCTTCAACATTATTGCTATAAAATGCTTTCTGTGTTCACTATACTCCAGCAGGCCGTGATATACGTCTGTCTTTTTTTTCCCCCAGTCTATAAATGTGAACTTAAAACATACGGTAAGGTTATGTAATGATTTATTTTTCATTTTAATATTTTAACAATATTATTTATATAACATATTGCAGTAATAACATTCGCATCTGGAATCTTGCTGATTTTTTCACGGCTTAATTAATGTTACTTGTATCAGGAATGCAATAAGTTTCGTGGAGTAGTAGACTTTACTTAATTTTTGCAAATATTTAAAAACAATAATTAACATTGCAATTTAGGCGAAATTGCAGTGGTAAGTTTCCAAATTATAATTATTACTATGTTAAACGTCTCTAAAAATAATATGTTAAAAGCCTAAAGCAGTAAAATGAATGTCGCGCTTAAGCGGTAAGAAGAGGGAAATTGTTATGTGTGTTAGGTTGGGAATACTGAATGTGGTATTTCACACTCACCGCTTATTGGTTCTGTGCGGAAAACAAGCAAATACGCACGATCTCGCACAAATATATTTTTTGCACGATAGTGTTTTTTGTTGTATTTACAGCTATTGTTGTTAGGCCTTGAAAGTTAGAATTCCCACACAGAAATTTATTGCTAGGCAAACCATTCTTCATAACATAAAATTATACTGAATTAGACCCATTACAGTGCATTTATTGTTACTTAGTTACCATTACAGTGCAGTTTTGCGAAGGCTTTGGAATAATATTGCTCTAAATTTTAAATATACAATAGTAATATACGTTACAAGAGCGGTATGTTGACGTTTTCATGTTCGAGGAAAAGATTGAAAAAGCGAAACGTATTATTTATATAACATATTGCAGTAATAACATCGGTATCTGGAATCTCGTTGATTTTTTCACGGCTTCCTTAATGTTACTTGTATCAGGAATGCAATAAGTTTCGTGGAGTAGTAGACTTTACTTAATTTTTGCAAATATTTAAAAACAATAATTAACATTGCAATTTAGGTGAAATTGCAGTGGTAAGTTTCCAATTTATAATTATTACTATGTTAAACGTCTCTAAAAATAATATGTTAAAAGCCTAAAGCAGTAAAATGAATGTCGCGCTTAAGCGGTAAGAAGAGGGAAATTGTTATGTGTGTTACGTTGGGAATACTGAATGTGGTATTTCACACTTACCGCGTATTGGTTCTGTGCGGAAAACAAGCAAATACGCACGATCTCGCACAAAATATATTGTATTTCCAATTTCAAAAAAAAAAAAAAATGTTTGTGCAAAAATGTTGTACAATACACGTTTGTGAAGTGCATTATAAAATATCGGAAAATGAAAAACTCGATCTACTCGTTTTTTTTTTTTTTACTTTTCCTCGATTTTGTAAAAAGCACTTCCCAACCTTGTATCGTAATATACTATTTTAAGAATCATAATTTCTCTACACTTGTAAAAATTACAGATACTGCGGAGTCTATTTTTAATTTTAGTTATGGTTGTGGTCTATGCTATGTTTCATATAGCTAATTCTTTTGCCATGCGTTCAGTACGACTATATTATTTATCATTCCACAACACGCATGTGCATATCTTAAGGAGTTAGGTACAGCTTACAGCAGTAAAATTTTTTTAAATATTCAACATCTTTTCCTCCCATTACTGTATCTTGTACAATAATGAAAATTGGTATGTGTAAAACATTGTCCTTCTGCTATATGAAAAAAATATTTTTACGATTTAAAAAAATTATTTATTTTTTTATTCTTCAAAATTCATAATGGTAGTAGTTCACTGTGCAGTGATGAAGCGTTTCCCTCATAACTCATAAACTTGTTTAACTTTTTCATGTTCTCTCTTTTATTTTATTGCTGAAACTCATGTTTACAACTCTTTCAACTACATTCCTTAATAAATAATATTTTTTTTTTTACTTTGTGTTAAAAGAAAATACTGATATTCGACAATTTTTTAATGAATTTATCTTTTTATCAGGCAATCTATCAAAGGTAGAGAAGTGTCTTGCATCATATTGTAGATATGACATGCATAAATATACATAAAAATTTTCATCACGAAATGTTGAATAGTTTTTGAGTTATGTGGGAAACGCTTCATCACTGCACAGTGAAATGAATTTTGAAAAAAAAAAAAAATGTAAATAATCTTTTTTAAATCGTAAAAATATTTTTTATTATAGCAGAAGGACAGTTTTTTGAACATACTAATTTTCATTATTGTACAAGACACAGTAATGGAGGGCAAAAATGTTGAATATTTCCAGAATGTTACTGCTGTAAGCTGTACCTAACCCCTTAACTTAAAATGTTATCTTCATTTACTAGATATAATGACCAGCAAGGAACAGAATAATCGGAATAATTTAAGAAAACCTAGCTACAATTGGATATTATATTGTCTAAGTGAAAAATTAATTCAAAATAGGCCTATTCCATATTTGTAGGAACATATTGCTTTCTGTTATTACATTGCCAAATTTTAACCGAGATAGAAAAGACACAGTGTAGGCTATGCTATAAAATCTTTTCATAAATAAATGAGAATTATTTCATACGAAAGTGGAGAGAATTGTTTTAAAATGAATAACAGTAGTGCCAACTTTACAGTAACAATTTGATGAGCTAATGAATTTAACTGCCATAACAATCGTTCAAATTCATTAAACAAAGCAAACAGTGAACCATGAACCTACGACCTCTGGAATGATCTTGTCTATTATTAAGATCTTAACTTGCCTCCACCCTTTAACTTTCAAAGTATTGTATACAAGCACGAAAGTTCAGTACAACAAGAACCCGGCATAATGTACAAATGGGTCTTTGAAACGGTTCGTTTGTTCGTTCACTTTCACTAGAGGACGGATATCACAATTCTTGTGCACGGAGAACACACATAGCAAAGGTATTGTGCTTTGACCGGTAGTTCTGGCAGGACACCAAAATGTTTAACGAAGTCACGCAGCACGTAGAGGCTTAGGTTGCCAAACAAAGCCACTACATCGACTCCATCATGTATGAAATTGCAGTACCGAATGATGTGACTTATAATTAATGTTCTCAATTGTATGATATGTCACGAATTAATAAGAATTTATAAATGTGCCTTTGCTCCGCGCTTAATTGAAAGTTTCAGTTAATCACTAGCTTCTAATGCAGAATTTTTTTTTTTTTTTTTGTTTTTGCAACGTATCATAAATGCAGAAACATCCAACGCCTTGGGACTACGTACCGGCTCAAACATCAATTATATTAAGAAAAAGGGGAATGAAGAGCTACAGCATTTTACAGGATTAGACAAATTCTGTCTTCGGACACATCACTTACAGTAGGTATCACTTTCCTTGCCTTACTTTTTGACGGAACCGTAAATCCGAAACGTTGAATGCCTCTAGACTATGGCTCGGTGCAAAAAGCCAAAAACCCCGCACAACGTTTAGCACTGAGAAAGTCTCAAATAATATCTAATTTCTATACCTCATAAAAGGTCCTAATTAATTACCTTACCAAATAGATTCTGACTTTTATACCGCAAGCTGTGTTTGCTTCTGATGTAGTACAGATTTTATTACCCTTGACATGACTTCAAATTCCAGACTCCTCAGTCAACTTTCTCAAAACATGAATACGCAGTTATCTTAAAATACTATCAAGATTCTGGAAGTCAGTGAAGAGTGAGCAAAATCTATGTTCATCATTTATTGTATCTGCAAAAAATCACAATATTTGTTTAATTTGTCGAAATAGGAATAATATCCAGTTTCTTTCTGTTCTGGATGATGTTCGATGGAATTCGTTATAAAGAGATGGTATTTGTCAAGTCCGAGGATTCGCCATGAGATTGCCTGAAATTCACCTTACAGTGGAATGCCCTCTCAGCACGAGTATATAACTTACTCTTTCTGGGGATGCTAGAGTGTTTTTATATAAAAAGCAATATGTATCTTTGTTCTGGCAATAAAGTATTATTATTATTATTATTATTATTATTATTATTATTATTATTATTATTATTATTATTATAGATGGGGAAAACCTGAGAAAGAAACCCACCCGATAATCAGCCTAATTAGAATTCGAACCCATGCTCAAGCGCAGTCTCAGATCTCGAGTCCAACATTCGCTATTCTAAGCTAAACTGATGGCTATAATATTAATTTACATCAGAATCTTTGTACAACTGAAGGTGATGTTTAATCTTCCTTCAAATTTCCGGATTGCAATGTATCTAAACAGCGTACATAATATAATATAATATAATATAATATAATATAATATAATATAATATAATATAATATAATATAATATAATATAATATAATATAATATAATACAATATAATATAATCCCGCCCGTGGAGTCCTGGTCTAAGGCATCCTGCCTAGGACTCGCGTTACGAAATGCGCGCTTGTTCGAGTCCTCATTGGGGAAAAATTTTTCTCATGAAATTTCGGCCAGTGTATGGGACCGGTCCCCACCCAGCATCGTGATGTACTTGGGAATCTACAATAGGTAGCGAAAATCCGGTTTCGTAAACCAGCTATAACGGCTGGGGGGGGGGGGATCATCGTGCGAACCATACGATATCTCCATTCTGGTTGGATGATCGTCCACCTCTGCTTCGGCATGTGGACGTGAGGCCAGCAGCCGGCTGGTCGGTCTTGGCCCTTCACGGGCTGTAGCGTCATGGATTTATTTTTTACTTATAATATAATATAATATAATATAATATATTATATTATATTATATTATATTATATTATATTATATTATATTATATTATATTATGTAATGTAATGTAATATAATGTAACGTAACGTAATGTATGTACGTCATTAGCACTCTCAAGTTCTTAAATTCTGTATCAGCATCGGAGATCCATACTATCCTTAAACATTCACCCTATCCTACTTTTAACTATTGCAGATTATGTAAATAAGTAAGGGGAGATGGAAAGTGTTGGTGCAATGAAAAAGAAAAAAACTTTTGTAACGTCTCCTTCTACCACAAATTCCATTATGACCAGGCCAAAGATGGAACGGGGGCCGCCTGGATGTTAGACCAGCAGTTTACCACTGAACCACAGATGCGGTCGTCATTCCCGTATGTTGTTATACCCTTTGGACAAATTATTTGTATCATTAGACACAGATTCAATTTCTTTTAAATGAAAATTTCGGAAAAAAAAAATAGATACTGAAATGACAATAGTGATCTGAAGTAGCCTAACGTTCAATGGCCCGCATTCCCCTTCTAATTGGGCAGCGGTCGAGTTTCGCCACTGCGTCATTATCGAACAACGAAAAACGAGTTTTCAGTGAAGCGGCACGAGCAATCCTGTGCAAGTGAAACATACCCAGAGGCAAATTTATGGGGTTAGTAAATAATACACAGTAAAAACGATATCAAGCGAGGTCGCAGAAAGAGATGTAGTTGTAGTACTATATTCAACATATTTCCATATTACAGGTGCTATTGAGAAAAGAATAGGGAATAATAGAACGAAGATGTATGGGGTAATGACAGTTGGAGACCAAATCGAAATATTCGAAAAAAAAAGGACCTACTCTCCAAGTTCTTTGTTCACAACAAATCACCATCATTATCATCATCATCATCATCAAAATTTCTTCTTCTTCTTCTTCTTCTTCTTCTTCTTATTCTTTATCTCCTAGCAAGGGCATAGGGCATTCTGATTGGATTCTATTCTTCTTCATTTCCTTCCATGTTTTCCCTTCCTTCGTAATTTCTTCATTAACTGTTCGGCTCCATGATTCTTTTGGCATTCTTCTTACGCTATTCCCTTTAGGATTGCAATTTAAAACCTTTCCTTAATGTATGTCCTATTCCGAGCACAAGCTTTGGCTTTTTCGGTAATGAGCTAATAATAAATTATATAATTTTAAATTTTGTGTAAACAGCTCAAGAAATGTATTATTATTATTATTATTATTATTATTATTATTATTATTATTATTATTATTATTATTATTATTATTATCATCCAATTTCTTATATTTGAGGGGCTAAGAAGCAAAGGAGTATAAATGCACTTAAGTTATTTGTGAGAAAATGTGGTTGAAAGTACTTAAGATTTCGTAAATTCCGTGAAATTTATTTCAATTTTAGTGTGTGATGTGGTTAAAAGATGTATCCCTTTGCCACTAAAATTTTAAATGTTTTAGCTTCCTCTGGATGCACTTAACTCATGTTTTTAGAAATGTCACTTGTATCCCTTTACTTCTGACCCCCTCATTTATTTTCTTTTCGACCTGTTTTTTTTTCCCCCATACATATTTGAGATTTTGTCAGGCCATCTGATTCTTAACATTCTTTGTAAACATCTCTTCATAAATAGGCTACTTGGAATTTATTTTCGACAAATTCTACTTGTCTTCTAGGTTTCACACTCATATAATAAAACTGACGAAGTTATTATTGAAGAGCTTCAATTTAGTAAGCCATATGGAACTTGATTTCCAGACAGGATAGGACTGGACAAAGGCGTTATTAACTTTCTTTATTCTATTTATAATATTCTCAAGGGCTCCATCACGTTTGCGAATCACATTTCTTTTATACGTATATTCCTCAACACTATCAATATATTTGTTATTTATTGAGAATTTGTTAGCTTTTTTACTATTAAATATAATTTCCTTGGTTTTCCCTATGTTCATTTCATATGTGCTCTTTTCACTTTTTTTTTTTTTTTTGCTAATTCATTCATTTTTCTCTGTATATCTTGTTCACAACAAAGTCACATAGAATTTTCTCTGAATCAAAAATCCTGTCCTTTCTGGGATAAATTCTCAGTACCGCAGCTTATAATAGTTTTACTAAAGATATAAATCATTCACTAATGTACGTAAATGTATGGTTTTAAATGAAGGGACAAGTATAACATCGAACATGGCGATGGAATAATAATTAAGCTGCAGAATGGAAGAAACATGTTTTGATGTATGTAGTAAAATTACGATAGTGAGATATAATCTAAATCAGTGGTCGTCAGCACTCGCTGAAATGTGCAACGGTTAAGCGGTGCTGTCCCGCGTGCACCGTCTGCAGCAGCAAGAGATAAGGCTGGTTCACAATAAACCGGGAATGGAAACGACAACGAGAACGAGAATGGAAATAATGTTAAAATAAATGTATTTAAATGTGAGCATTCACAATAGCTAATTCTGAATGTTCACATTTGAATACATTTATTTTAACAATATTTCCATTCTCGTTCTCGTTGTCGTTTCCATTCCCGGTTTATTGTGAACCAGCCTATAGAGAGCATACCCGCTAGCAGCTACGAGCGCACTATGGTGCACTGCGTTCTCCGCGGGTAAGAGAGGCTACCCTCAGCGTGCTCTGTGCTGACGACCCCTGATCTAAATGTTGGATTCGTCAGAGGATATTTAGCTGAACTTTTGCCATTAATGGCGATGAATATAAGAAACTCGGAGATTGGCTCTACCTTCACCTACAATTGAATAAAGGAAAAAAAAGAGATCAAGAGGGGTGGCACCCTAATCGTTGAGGTAGATACATATTACTAAATCCACGTGAACGACGAATAACTCCAGCGGAATGTGAGGTAATATGGACAAAATAAGCAAGATTGTATCGGAGTTTCAAGATAGTAATGTAAAAAGGAAGAAAATACAAATACGACAGAATAGATAAGTCAGGTGGATTGAACAATTTGTAAAGAACGCACTGGCAGGATGTCCTTCTAGCTTCCCCTTTTTTACACAATGGAAAACGAAAGTGGAGTCAAGGTTGAACATTTTGTGAGATCCTTGTATTCATCACCAGAAATAAAACATATTCGGGCTACACCTCTCCTGGATGTAACTAAAAAACTTGTTTTTGAATGTAACATTTTTACAAGTTCTAAATATGTGTTCAACTGCTATCTTTGAAGACAACGTAATAAATGTTTTCATCCAATATTTTTTTTATCATTCCTTCGTCACCTCATATTATCAAATCATAGTCATTTTCATTCTCGACAATAAAATTAAGATAAATAACACGATCATGCAATGCATAACAGATAATCTTAATTACTTTTCCACGAGATCAGCTGCCCATAGAAATCAAGTCCCAAGATTGAGCAACTGTGCACTAGAACACTGTCAGCAATGAAATACGTTATATCATAACATAACGGGACGTGATCCTAGAGTCGTGGCACCTGCCGTGCCTGGTGTTAATTGTTGCGTCAGAATGGGTGGGCCACATGGCGGGCTGGCTCATGACTACTGACGGAATTGTCCGTATCAGTGGTGGACAATCTTTATGCACCGAGGGACACGCCGAGTGAAAACTATTGCAACTTTATGTCACTTTTGTAATGCATACGGTAATAAAAAATTCTGTGTCCTGTTGCACTCCAATACATTTTCCGTCGTGCGACACGTGGGAAAAGCTAATTGTGCTAAATACATATTGAGAGAGAAAATGAGAGGGAGTGGTTTAGTTGAAGTATATTTGATAATTACATTTACGTTTTCACTTCATTGTTGATACAATTAAATTAGATTTGCTTGTAGTTATTTTTGTACCTCTGCAATGATTTTTACCGATTATTTAACGACGTTGAATCAACTGTGTGTTATCTAGCGTTGATGGATTTGGAGATACAGAAATGGTATTTATACGAGATGAGTTTCAAGATTCATAATGGAATTATCCGACATTCACCTTACAGCAAGGGAAAACATGGAAAATAACGCAAACAAAGTAATCAACTTAAGCGGAATTCGAATCCATGCTCGAGCGGAGCCTCTGATCACAAGTTTTCTTACCCACCTCCACACTATATCAGTATCCCGTGACTTACTTCAGTAGTTGTATATCAAATCATCCTTGCACGCAAGAACAATATTTAAGAAGTAACTACCTGTTGCTACCGATATCGATCTACTGTCTGAAACCATGTGGTATTACGAAGTGGGGAGCGGGGGGACGTGACTCAGTACGGACAGCTAGGGAGTGTGTGTAGGTGTATCCATAGTACAAACATAGCGACTACTCGCTTATCGCTTCCGCGTAGCATTCCTGCCGCGGTGTATATTATTTTAGTCTAGTATAGTATAGCTCGCGCAAGGAACGATTACCGAAAAGCAGCGGTGGCGTTACTGTCTGTCTTTACGTGTGTATGTAGGGACGCCGAGGGGGCGAGAGGTGCTGGCCGATGGAAGTACTGCCTCTTCCAAGAAGATGAAGAGATGGGTACATCGCCTGTGGCAATAAAGAGCGTAACAAATGAACAATTCGAAGCGAATTAAACGCGCAACATTATGTTTACGAATAAAATAATGATACTCTGCGAGGGGAATGCTCCATCACTACATAATAAAATAAACTCACTTGGAACAAGACACGTATTCATATGCAATGGAACTGAAACTAAAACCGCAATGTAACTATCGCAATGCAAGACTGATTCTATCGATGTCGTTTCTATTTTGATTGTACTCTTGAATATCATTCAAGTTATCTCGTAACCTTTCCTGTCGCCTGCTCTTCCTTATCGAATTATTTCGTTCGCGTTCCTGTCGTCAGTAATCCCTGCTTACGAGACCTATGCTAGTATAGTACAGTCTTATGTCATCACCCTCTTGTCGGTTCCACACCGTATTCCTGCCGCGGTTTCAGAGCAGGCGCTCAGACAATAGTTTTCATATACAATGCGTTCAACAGAGGACTACAGCTGTCGCAGCCAAAGAGGCGACTTCTGACGTCTCTAGTGAAGGACGTGGAAGAAACAGGGCCAGAGTGCGGCGTTGCAGCAAATAGCATATCCTTTCCTTCCCTCAGAGACTCGCCTTGTCGACGTCACAAGGCAAGTGAAGACTGCGTTGCCACATAGGTCCTTCGCTCCGTTGTCAAGAGTCGTGACACTTTTAATGTTACATTACACTTCCTTCTGCGCGTAACAGCAATGCCCATCTACTTTCTGTCTCGAAAAGGTGAATGACGAAATCAGTTTCTAATGGCTGTTCCAAGCGGGCAGCGGATAGAAGGAAGTTCAAACATAGATGTCAGAAGTCGGTACTTTGAGAGTATTCCGAATCTCACCGGTGAGCAATCCGATGGCATCACGGTGTTCCGAATTCCACCGATGACGTCATTGATGCTCCACCTGTGTCGCACCGGTGCCATCAACTTGCAGAGGTGGTGGCAGTCTCCATCAGCCGCCATCAGTGAATCTGATTGGTTCTTGTATAGGGCGGGAATTAGCAGACGAATAACATCGTGCACTGTTGTGTCATGGCGGTGTGTTCTGCTTTAGTTCTGCTGTATTGTTTGTAATGAGCACAACGTAAAAACAATATGTTAATGGCTTATGAGCGAACATGTCAACGGACCAGTTATTACTACCGGTTCAAGAAATGAATTGTTTATGCTATCTTTTCTTTGAACGAGATGGGAGTACGAAAATTTCGCAAAATTTTGCTAGCGTAGCACAGACAACAACTTGTACAGTCGCCATGACAGCCATCGATCCTTCCAGCAGTTTTGTTCCTTATTTCGCTGCAACGTGACGTCATTGATGCCACCGGATCGGTGAGATTCGGAATACGCTGTTTGCTAGTGACAGCTGTAAACGTATTTTGTTGTTTTGCTGATTGCCTAGTGGCGTCGCTAGGATATGTGCGAAAGGGAAGCTGAGCGAAGAAGTGTTTTAAATCATGTACTATTACTAAAGTATACACGGCTGTCTGGTAATATCCTGCATCATTATGCAATTTTAAATGTTCTGTGACATCTATGTCACGCTGTGCATACAGTAAATTACAGACTAGACCAGCCATTTTGAACCGGTGTGCCGCGAGAAAGTGAATATAGTAAAGGTTGTCCTAATAAATTGGAAGAATAAAAGTGAGCCCACAAGAGTCAACTATCAGCGAATGCGGCACAAGTCGACATCGATAAACACATTACCTCTTAAACCCTCAAAATTCCCCCTGGTTGGTAACCACTCGTTTAGATTATTTGAGTATGACGCGGGATTTTAAATTATTATTTTATTTTATTATTGAGATATTTTACGACGTTGTATCAATATCTCAGGCTATTAGAGTCTGAATGAAATGAAGGAGATAATGCCGGTGAAATGAGTCGGGAGTCCAGTACCGATAGTTATCCAGCATTTGCTCATATTGGGTTGAGGGAAAACCCCGGAAAAAATCTCAACCAGGTAATTTGTCCCGCCCGGGATTCGAACCTGGTTTCGATTTTAAATTACACATTTAGTGTGCCGCATGTTGAAAAAAGGTTCAAAAACATTGGACTAGACAAATGTAATAGAAAATTCTAAAATAACTTTCAGCATTTTATATTAGGTTGCAAGAAAGACGAGATGCAAAGAAAAGAGTTAGTGTCACAGAAGTTGAAAATAGCTGATATTAAATCATGAATCTTTTGTGAGAAACTAGTGGCACAGTGTATAAATTATATTACGTAATATTTCCTTTCATTTTCGATTACATTTTAAAGAAATTAAAAATGTGCCTATATGAGACAACATATACAGTAGGACGTGAACCAAATCCGTGTAGTGTAGGACATATGAAATAAATAGGCTTTACTTATGCACTGTATACTGTATTCGGTATCATCTGTGCCAGGATGTCTGCCGCTTTGGTCCTGACGTTGGCCTCCTTGCTAGCTGGAGCCACGGTCGGGGAACAGATCTTCGAGACGTTGTACGAGTGGAACCTGCTCAGTTACGATCTGCCCGCTAACGGCTACGTGCCGCAGAATAACTTGTTTACCGGGCTTGAAGTGTACTGGGATCGCATCTTCTTAGCACTGCCCAACCTCCGCAGTGGAGTTCCTGCAACGCTAACCTGGCTGCCTCGTCCCGACAGCCCACAGGCTTCTTACATTGACAAGTCACCGGCTCTACAGGTAAGAATGTCGTACCATGATATTGCTGACGATGATTTGCGTCGTTAAATTCCTGAGTACTAACTGAAGTTTTTTTATAACATTGCTTTTATTTTGATTAATTCCATTGTAGAATGAATATAAAGTGTCTCCTATCAACTGAATTATTAGCGAATCTAACAAATTATTATTATTATTATTATTATTATTATTATTATTATTATTATTATTATTATTATTATTATTATTATATTTCATTTAAATATATACACTTGTGACTTGGTGAATTTTTCAGCATGATCGACAAAAAAAAAAACAAGTAGACAGGGGGGCAAGTAGCTACACTCCAATATGTGCAGTGTTAGAGAGAGAGAGAGAGGGGGGGAGAGGGAGAGAGAGAGAGAACACTATTTGTCAGTGATTTCCACTGTTTGCTCCACAGCTTTAGAACCAAGAAATGAGAGTTAAGCTAGTTGCGATACTTACCGCATAGCTGGCCGGTCAGTCGCGGAAGGTGGAAGATGTACGGAATTATGTGATTATGAAGAATTTTAGACTAACGATGGAGGCGAGTTAGCCTTTCGTACTTGCTGGTAGCCCTGAAAAACACGGAAAATACAAATCAGGATAGCTGGCTCATGAGATCGACCCCGGCCTTCCGAATACATGGCAGGCGTGTTAATAACATCACTGTGTGCTGTAAATAATAATAATAATAATAATAATAATAATAATAATAATAATAATAATAATAATAATAAATAAAAATTCGAAGGCCCAGTTCAAAAGGGAAACAACTCAAAATTTTATTTAAAGTTTTGAGAAATCTGAAATTTAAAGCTTCATGTTGCTATGAAAAATCCAAGGAACACGCTATAATTTTAAACTATAAATAAAATATCATTAACAGAATCTGGAATAATTTCAACGATCCTTTGATTCTTCATAGCAACATATAGCCTTAAAATGCAGGTTTCTCAAAACTTTAAATGTTTAGTTGTTTCCCTTTTGAACTGGGCTGTCGAAATATATCTACACGATATGAAGACTTTGCAATATAGGGTTGAGGTAAAATTCCCATGCTTTATTAAAAATGCTTTCGAATAAAAAAAATAAGTAAACGATTAACATTACGCTTGATCTCCCTTGATCTCAGGAAATAACTTTGGTAATCACACCGACTGATTGAAAGCCTTCATGCACGCTCAAGATCACACAAAATCTGTCCTTTGTTTATTTTTTTTATTTTTATTTTATTGGGTTATTTTACGACGCTGTATAAACATCTAGGTTATTTAGCGTCTGAATGAAATGAAGGTGATAATGCCGGTGAAATGAATCCGGGGTCCAGCACCGAAAGTTACCCAGCATTTGCTCGTATTGGGTTGAGGGAAAACCCCGGAAAAAAACCTCAACCAGGTAACTTGCCCCGACCGGGAATCGAACCCGGGCCACCTGGTTTCACGGCCAGACGCGCTGACCGTTACTCCACAGGTGTGGGCTGTGTCCTTTGTTGAAGTATTAATAAAACAATAATGAAAATGGCATCGATTTTGTCCCATTCGCAGCGAGAAAAGTAGATAGTGAACTCTCCAATATGGACAATTATTGTGTGTCCCATAATATCTGAAACTACAACTTTTCATCACACCAAAGAGTCTTGCTTTTCGTGAAATGATACGATTGTCATGAATTGCCAGAATAGTCGGCCTCAGGAACCGAATTTTACCATTCCAGCGCGTTAAACTAAGGATAACTCGTTATACGATACACAATATGTAACTATGATTTCCAGCGTCTGTTTTAAAACAGAAATCTACATTCCTTAAGAGCTTCGTTCAATAGATGCTAAATGAAAAGAAAAACTGTTTCAAATCAAACGTGTAAAAAAATTTGGAACTCGGTATTTGTAGTAGTATATTGTAGTATAGGTAGAAATAAGGCCATGATGCCTTCTCTTCCTCTCTGCCAGGTGATTACAACTACAATATTAACAAAGAAAAATTTTTTATTACAGAAGTACAAATTAAACCTAAGATAATAGAATTATATAGAGATTAAATTACCGGATATTGAAATATTTTGTGACAGAATAAGATAACCATTTACAAGAAGCCATGTCTGAACGAGTCTCAATTACTGACCAGGTTAGGTTAGGTTACGGTGGCTACGGACGAATTACTGATCAAGTGCCTGGTAAGTTTGTATTTGAATTCAATTTTATTTCGACAGTCCCTGATGCTAACATGTAGCGAATTCTGGAGTCTTGGCATGGCTGTTGCGAAAGATGATGAGTATGAGGAGGTGCGATGGGATGGTATTGTTAGTATTGTTTCATGACGAGAGCGTGTGTTCAGATTATGGTGGGAAGAAAGGTAAGTGAAGCGAGACGACAGGTACGAAGAAATAGAAGAGTTCAAGATTTCGAAGAGAAGTTCCTCGTTACGTTTACAGCACAGTAGAAAATTATGTTACATTATCAGATGTTACAATTAATGTAGTCTCTTGGCTTTTTTTATTAAGGCATTGCATTAAAAGGGAGAAAACAGACCAAATTGCTATATTTTATTTCTAATATTTTTACTGATTTCAAGTATTTATTAAATTTTCATCGTGCTTCCAATTAATAAGAGGAAAAAAGACTGTTAATGATCCAATATGAGAAGTGCTATGAAACTTACACATATGGAACATTTATATTAACATTCGTATAAAAGCCGGTAGGCTATATATTAAAGTTATTTTAATTGAGTCAAATGTTCAGTACTATAAAATTCAGATCAATATATTCTGTTGTCGACAGCTTCTTTAAGGGGACTGGGTAGTGATGCCTGTGCGATTAAAAAATTTTAGTAGGCCTACAAAAGTTTAGTTCAATATTTATAGGCTTTTAGTGCTCAGATTGGTATAAAACTTTTCATGCTCATACAATCAATCATTGTGAATTCAATGGTATAAAAGACAACTAATTAGTTTCGTATCCCAGAAAGAAATGTCCGAAATGATAACCTATTTTCTCACTTTGCTAAGTGTACCTCATTTTTCAGGTGCACATTACTTCCTACATGCTGCACTCATACACCTTGAATTTTTTTAAGTTATCTAGTATTATATATTGTAAATTCTAAAGCAAAATTTAGTTAAATATTTCACCCCTAGTGAAACAGAAAAAATACTGAACTTTGTTTAACATTTTTTAATTTTTTTTAATGCATAGATATTTCATTCTCGTGTTATGTGCGTGATATTCTTAAACCCGCAGGTCTACTCTGTAGAACACAGGCTGCAGAAAACACTGTAAAAATTTGATGTAAATTTATTCAGTAGTTTCAGAGAAAAATGCACTTAAGTATGAAAAATGTCAACTTATGGAAAACTGCATTAAAAAAAAAAAGAAAGAAGAATATATGAATTACATGCACCGCCAAATTTAAAGAGGTTATTTAGGGGGCTTATCTGCAGAAATACACCCCACAATATTTATATTGTTTTAAAGAGCAAGTTTTGTACTTTATTTTCAAAACACAAAATATAAAATCGGACTTTTGACCCCTAATCACTACCTGGTTCCCTAAAATCAGATAATCAGAATTGCTATAAGTCAATATCATATTTATAACAATCCAAGTCGGTCGCAGTGTAGGTAACGACAAACACGCGCAGTTTTAATGTTAAGTAAACGCCATGATCACGTAATCAGGGGTAAAACATCACATGATCATGTCATAAGTTCAAACTCATTTCGAGACATGAATGTTTTTTTCGTGTGAACTTGTTGTCGTGTCTTGTGGCGGAAATTCGACACTCCGTTGATCATCACACGTCACAAGACATCCACATAGTTCCATACACAGCGTATTCCGAATCTCACCGGTCCGGTGACATCAATGACGTCACGTTGCAGCGAAATAAGGAACAAAACTGCTGGAAGGATCGATGGCTGTCATGGCGACTGTACAAGTTGTTGTCTGTGCTACGCTAGCAAAATTTTGCGAAATTTTCGTACTCCCATCTCGTTCAAAGAAAAGATAGCATAAACAATTCATTTCTTAAACCAGTAGTAATAACTGGTCCGTTGACACGTTCGCTCATAAGCCATTAACATATTGTTTTTACGTTGTGCTCATTACAAACAATACAGCAGAACTAAAGCAGAATACACCGCCATGACACAACAGTGCACGATGCTATTCGTCTGCTAATTCCCGCCCTATACAGGAACCAATCAGATTCACTGATGGCGGCTGATGGAGACTGCCACCACCTCTGCAAGTTGTTGGCACCGGTGCGACACCGGTGGAGCATCAATGACGTCATCGGTGGAATTCGGAACACCGTGATGCCATCGGATTGCTCACCGGTGAGATTCGGAATACGCTCATAGTGTATGTAGAAAGGAGAATCGGGCTGAAGTAATGCGTTTTGAAAACGGTATGAAAGTCTTTCGATAAGAAAATATGAATAGAAAGTAACTTTTAAGAAATAAAAATCAGTTTAGTGGGATGATAGTTTGGAACGTGGCCTGTTTTCAGCCGTATCCTGGTTGGGAATGGCAAGGTACAGCTGGGAACTGCACCGGACTGGTGTCCGTGTATCGAATCCGTGTGGACCGTTGTAACAGATTGTGGGTGCTGGACAGCGGCGTCATAACCACGCTGGACAACTTCTCTCCTGTCTGTCCTCCCAAAATCTTCGTGTTCGACCTGAAGACAGACACACTCGTCCGGAACATCATATTGCCCAGAGAGGTGAGGGAATTAATTATCATATGAAACTTGTATTTCAGTTTGTTATAACATAGTCAAATCATTTTCATTCAATATTTTCAATTAAAATTGAACTTTCTATTACCGTATATATAACAAAATCTATGTGTTTTACGTATAAATATATATTGTTCGAGCATATCTGGAGATTTTTAACATTAGTACATTCATTTATAAATTATTTATTCAGCTTTGTTTATTATACAATTAGAGACAACGGTACAATCTTTTCCAGGGTTCATATCAGTAAGTGTGCACATGGGCAACATATTACTTACTTACTGGCTTTTAAGGAACCCGGAGGTTCATTGCTGCCCTTACATAAGTCCGCCATTGGTCCCTATCCTGAGTAAGATTAATCCAGTCTCTACCATCATATCCCGCCTCCCTCATATCCATTTTAATATTATCTTCCCATCTACGTCTCGACCTCCCCAGAGGTCTTTTTTCCTCCGGCCTCTCAATTAACTCGCTATATCCATTTCTGGATTCGCTCATACGTGCTACATGCCCTGACCATCTCAAACGTCTGGATTTAATGTTCATAAATATGTCAGGTGAAGAATATAATGAGTGCAGTTCTGTGTTGTGTAACTTTCTCCATTCTCCTGTAACTTCATCCCTCTTAGCCCCAAATATTTTCCTAAGAACCTTATTCTCAAACATCCTTAACCTATGTTCCTCTCTCAAAGTGAGAGTCCAAGTTTCACAACCATAAAGAACAACTGGTAATATAACTATTTTATAAATTCCAACTTTCAGATTTTTTGACAGCAGACTGGATGATAAAAGCTTCTCAACCGAACAATAACAGGCATTGCCCATATTTATTCTGTGTTTAATTTCCTCCAGAGTATAATTTATATATATTACTGTTGCTCCCAGGTATTTGAATTTTTCCACCTCTTCAAAGAATAAATTTCCAATTTTTATATTTCCATTTAGTACAATATTCTGCTCACGAGACATAATCATATACTTTGTCTTTTCGGGCTTTACTTCCAAACCTATCTCTTTACTTGCTTCAAATAAAATTCCCGTGTTTTCTCTAATCGTTTTTGGATTTTCTCCTAACATATTCACGTCATCCGCATAGACAAGCAGCTGATGTAACCCGTTCAATTCCAAACCCTCTCTGTTATCCTGGACTTTCCTAATGGCATACTCAGTAGATGATATTGGTACATTATTTAGAATATTGTTTCTAATGATGTAGTAAAATTAATTGCATTAATAATTTGTGTTAATAAAAATAATACATTTATGGTCGATAGTGATGACACTAAGAATTATTACTCAACCAAGACCAGTGGAGTCCTGCAGCCCGAAGCGCCACTTGTACTTCTCCTGCGTTCGTATAGCGTCATCGCTATAGTTCACATTACGCCCGCGACTCCACTCGCCTCGGTCAAGTTATACTTGTTTTGATGCATCTTTTTGAGGTTCAATGCAGCGAACGTCTAATTATATACATTGTTAGTGTTTCATTAAAATATTTATACATCACTATTAATTTACAGAGTAAAGTTCACCAATAATATTCTATGCATTTATTCATCGTTGAAGCCACCGGCGTAGTTCAGTCGGCTGAAGCGTTTGCCTACCGATTCGGAGTTACGCTAGGGCGTGGTTCGATTTCCGCTTGGGCTGAATATCTGATTTTTTTTTTTACTGAGGTTTCCCCCAACCGTAAGGTTGAATCCTCCGCCTCATCTCGCCAAATACCATATCGTTATCATCAATCTCGTCGACGCTAAATAACCCACTAATTGATAGGCCTACAACGTCGTTTAATAACCAACCAAAAAACATCGACGCTAAATAACCCAGTAGTTGATACAGCGTCGTTAAATAACCAACTAAAAACTGTTGAGTTGAAAACATTTCAGCTTTGACACCTACAAATTGTTAGACAAGAATTCCATTAACTTCAGTGACTCGTTTTCCTAGAAAACATAATATGAGAGATTATTTTTGTAGTTAGAGAAATAAACAGCAATAAAAGCAGTACCATTATTATTTGTATTTTTTATATGTATCAATAGGCTTAATTTTTTTTACTTGGTTATTTAATGATGCTGTATCAGTTACTAGGTAATTTAGCGTCGACGAGATTGGTGATAGCGAGATGGTATTTGGCGATATGAGGCCGAGGATTCGCCATAGATTATCTGACATTCGCCTTACAGTTGGGGAAAACCTCGGAAAAAACCCAACCAGGTAACCAGCCCAAGCGGGAATCGAATCCACACCCGAGCGTAATTCCGGATCGGCAGGCAAGCGCCTTAGTCGACTGAGCGTTATTATTTTAAAAATATTTAAACAGCTGATTGTAAATGCAAAGTTACAAAATAACACTTCGTTACAAATCCTTTAACAAAATTAAGGAAATATTATTCAGAACAGAAAAATTAATTTTTTAATTGGATATAGAAGTTTCTCGAGATGAAACAAGTTTAATGAGACATAACATTAACAATATTTCTTTTTATTTAATTAACCTTGGGCTTTGGGAAATAATCAAAGATTTTATACACAACATAGCTAGCAGAAGTACTGTCTCTGAACTTACTATTTTAATGCCTATTAATGGCGACGTAAATTAGTTCGAATTATTACTCTTGTAAGCCTTTTCTGTACATGACTCTGTGTAACAACGCACTTTTATTAATCACTTTAGTTGTATTTGAAATGAAACAAAATTACGCTTCTGTTGTTCTTAAACAAGTTACCAAGATTTTGTACATTTTTTATTCATATCATATCGGTTAGCTAGTGGAGTCTATATAGTAAATTTTAGAAACCTAAATGAATTTACACATAATTACAATTTTATTGTGCTGTTTATGTAAGCGTGCGATACAGAAAGTTGGCACAAACGTTGCTACAAAAATATTTCGCACGATTTTAATTTCACTTTGAAAAAAAAAAACTGTGTAATTTTGCATGCACATTGAAGCACTTAAAAGTTAGTATGCTTAAATCACAACCATACGAAGGATGTGTATCACAACGGAAAAGGAGCCATTCGTTATATTACTTTGCTTATGAAATACCGAAACGCTTGTGATTGGTATATTTCACGCTGAGGCAGCAATAATATTTTTCGCTAATACATTATAGCGGATTGGATTTCTTCAATGCAAAAGAAAACGAACTAAATTAATTAACAGAGCACTTAAAATGTCTTAACATAAATTAATATTAGGAGGGGTGACTATTTAAAATTACTTCATAATATGCTAAGGCACTGCACTGCAGATGTCAATCACCAATCACATTTTGTGTCTAAATATTTCATATTCGTAAATAACATGTTATTTATGGACCCGCCTCCATACAAATATGGGATAGGGAGAAAATGTAAAAAGAAAAAGAGTGGACAACAGGCGAAAGTAAGAACACGTTAAAGTGTAACGTTGTAAAACCTGATTTTAAAGGTCAAGGACCTTTGAATCACACCATGAATTAAAATGAGGCTGATTTTGATATGGAAGAAAACTGATAAGCAGGATCTAAAGATCATGTGTCAAGAGCTTTTTCTGAGAATAGTAGAAAAGAAACGCTATTTTTATAGTAGGTTAAATTAAGTCTACTTCTTTAACGCGTTTCCGTACCCTGTGCCAGTTGCTCATTACTAGGGCTAGGATTTTGATGAAATTGCATCTTTTTTCTAGTAAGCCAGAAACATTGCTGCTATAGTATTTATATGTTATGTGATAAACTGAGTGTTTTAAAACATAAGAGCATTTTTTGTTTTATTCGGTAATTTTTGGGGTATTTTCATTTAATTTTGGCCATAAATCCCCATTATTAATGTAAAATATTATTCATTTCCTTTGATATTTCCTCTACATATTTTTTTCAATTAATGCCTATTATTTTGTATATTATTTTAATCGTTTTTCTACACAAATATTGTATTCTAATGTAGTAAACCCCCACGTAATGCATCAGGCCAACCACCCCTTTAATATAGACTCCTCTGTACCTGCTAGTTCCTGATAAGAGTGGCCTTGTGGTGGATTACATGGAAACTACATCAGGTAAAATAATTAATTAAAGTGTACTGCTTAGAAAAATTATGTAAAATTAAATAAACTTGAATGTTGGTACTAGAATTTAATTTAATTACAAGTCTAAATATTAATATTCCTACTAAGCCAATTATGTAAGATCAATTGAAGACATTATTACAAAACTAAACCCTAGTCATTTTTAATGAAATTGAGTTAAGGACACATTTGCTACTATTTCAAATGTTTATAGACTCCAAAAATGACACATCTCAGGTGTAATAACCACAAAGATAAACACCAGTTGTACGGAAACAGCTGACATGTGTTGTTCTATTTATTTGTATTGTTCTCCTGAAAAATAGCAATTTTGACAAGGGTTGTTTTTGTAATAATGTCTTCAATTTTTAGGGCATTTTTAAAAGATCTTTAGGTAAAAAATACATTGCTTTTAGGGCATTTTTTTAATGATTTATAGGTCATCAAAATCCTAGCCCTACTCATTACTTAATGTTTGTCATTTTACGTCTTCTCTCTTGTTTCATGTGTTCTCCAGGTGCTTAGACCTAATTCTCTTCTGACGAATCTGGTGATCGACTACGAGATCACGGGAACTGGGGCCGGACCTACATTGGGCGCCGGCAACTTCTACGGCTTCCACCAGCAGCCCCAACAGACCTGCGACGACGCCTTCCTGTACATGACGGACACTGCCAACGCCGGGATCGTAGTGTACGACATCAAGAATGACGCTGCCTGGAGAGTCTTCCACCCTTACATGTTGCCGCATCCTGAACACTGCACATACAATGTACGGAGGCGTAGGCGCAGCTACAGTGAGAAGTTTCCATACATAAACTTCCTTTTCTTATGTCGGAATACATAATATGTGTATAATGTTGTTTTAAGGAAATGCCATATAAAATTTCACTTCAATTTCTTTTCTCACGTGTTGATAATAATTTAATTAGAGGTTAACAATTGGGTTTAATTTACAAATACCTGCATTGAAAAGCAGACACTACAGAAGTAATGTGACCTTTAGTTACATTATTACATTCTAATTACAACGCTCCAGGTTTTAATAATAATAATAATAATAATAATAATAATAATAATAATAATAATAATAATAATGGTTTATTTTAGCTGGCAGAGTTAAGGTCGTAAGACCTTCTCTTCCATTCAACCAGCAAAAAGTATACATACATATGTATGAACTTGCAAGCTACAAAGAATAGGTACAACAATTTGATTTAGATAAAAGTTACGTGTGTACAAGAGTCGCTTATGAATTAAACCGTAAAATACTATGAACTATTAATTAAACAATGAAATACAAACTGTGTAGCAGAATTAAACTAAAATACATAGAATGTTAATATATTACAAATAATGTTAGATAATAGAAAGACATTATTATGCGACAATTTTCAAAATACAGCGCTATCAGGATGCATGTCTAAAGAAAGAAGTTACCATATAGTCAGTGACCGTTTAAGTCAGTATAATTAGAGTGAATTTCTAAGAAGATTATCCTTTAAACTATTTTTAAAAATGTTTATTGCCTTGCAGCCCCTAATACTTTATGACAAGGAATTCCATTGTCGTGCGGTGGACACTGTAAAAGATAATGAATAACAAGATGTTCTATGGAGAGGTATACTTAACGTGCCACAGATAAGTGATCTGGTATTTACGTCGTGGTTGGAGTATAGGTAAAAGAAACGAGACGAAAGGTAATTTTGGTGTTGAGGTGTGCAGAATTCGAAATATTAGGCTAAAGACAAAGAGTGTAAAGTTCTACGTTCTTTGAGTCGGAGCCACGAAAGACTTGCGAAGGACGGTGATATGTGATCATATCGTCGGATGTTGCACACGTATCTGACGCACATATTCTGAACTCGCTGTAACTTGACTGACAGTTCAGAACTTAGATCATTTAACAGAATGTCACAATAATAGAATTACTAGGGTTTGTACTAGGGTAAGTTTTAGTTGCTGGGGCAAGAAGTTTCTTAAGCGACTCAAACAATGAATGGAGGAACAGATATTTTTTATTGTTTCTTTAACTTGAAAATTCCAATTTAGATTATAATAAAAAAGAAACCAATCACCTGAATGAATAAAAGGGTATGTGGGAGGACCTCTAAAACGCAGGCATGATACCGTAATAGGCCACATGATCTGACACCTACAAGTAGTCTATGATTACGATTTTCTTTGATTCATTTATATAATTATTTATATAAATGTTAAAAATAATGTTAGTGAAATAAAATAATTTCCAAACGGAGTCAAATCTATTCGCTGCACATTGCATTAACAAATTCTATATTTTTGCAGATCGCTGGCGAATCCTTCACGCTTCCGGACGCTGTGGTGGGAATCGCCCTGTCTCCCGAGACCGCCCCCATTTTCGGATACCCAACACAGAGGCAAGAGCGCGTGCTCTACTTCCAGCCCTTCGCGGCGCTACGCCTCTTCTCAATCCCGACGTCAGTGCTGCAGACGCCACCCCAGATCGACGCGGATCTCAGGGTCCGTTTGGTCTTCGAGAAAAGTTCACAATCCGCATCTCTAGCCTCTGACCCCACGTGAGTAAAGCGCTCTTGTAGTCATTGCGTAGTTAATAGCTAGAACATCGTAAATAGGATGCTACGTTCAGTACATATGCTGTTATGGTAATATGTATACGTTGTTACATATATCTCACAGGTGTTTTAATGAATAGAAAATTAATCCACCAAAAGAATATACCCTAATTTTGCCCGAATTCTAAATTTTCAGTTCATACACATTAATGATCCATACCAAGCATTGTCTTTCTTTGACTATTACACTTTTACTACGTCATACTATTTTTGATCAATAAAGCGGTACGAAAGGTTGTGTTTCAACCAATCATGGCTATTTATCGCTACAATTTTATCATTTCCCTAGCATTTGTTTGATTTTACCACTTCCCTAGCATTTGTTTGTTTTTATCACTTCGCTAGCATTTGTTTCTTTATTTGCCAACATTTCAAATTGCAAATTTTTACGGTACTATAATACATGCTTTGCGATCGTCATTTGTTTCCCACACAGACTGTCAACTGAAAATGGTGGGTCCGTTCAAACGTTTTGGTGAATCTATCATTAATGAAATAGAATTTTAGTAAGTCAATTATTACCTATTTTATTGCATTAGAGTACTTTATTTCTTCTAATCCTTTACTTTACTTTCTTCTGATTTTATCATCTCTCTATCATTTGTTTCTTTGTTTGCCAACATTTCAAACTGCAAATTCTTTACGGTATTATAAAACATACTTTGCGATCGTTATTTGTTTCCCGCATAGATAGTTAACTGAAAATGACGGCTCCGTTCAAACGTTTTGGTAAATCTAAAATTAGCGAAGTATAATTTTAGTAAGTCAATATTTTATTGTATTAGAGTACTTTATTTCTTCTAATCTTTATATAATTTCTTCTAATCGTGTCATAGTCAATTAAATCCCACTCGAGTTTTGATTTTCTCTGGATAAATCAAAACCTCTAGTGAGATTACTGTTGATAATTTTCAGAAAAGAATATCAAGGCTTTTTCTTGTCAAAGCTAACTAAATAACATTGGTGCAACAATTCCTACTTAATCAATTCAGTCTCTTTTGAGTAATAGTCGAATGCATTTTTTTTTTCAAATGACGGAAAGTACTGAAATTTCTTTCTGCTTCATAACTTGAATTTTATAAACCACATTCATACTTAAAACTAAACATCTTGCTTCAGCTTTCATTCTAAAAAAAACAGGAAAGATAGTAAAGACAATCCTGTAACGGAGGCAATATATTCTTTTTCGAGAACAATTTTAATTCTATTTCTAAAGATGGTGTGTCAGCCTTCGAATATAACCCATCTGACAATAAGACGGGCAAACAAAATAACAAATTAACGTCTAACTTTACCTCTTAAAAATTCTAACAGCAGAAAAAACTTTCAAACTTGTCGGTCTGCCACGAATCTAGGCTAGGTCGCTAAGTTCGTGGGCTAAGCGAGTCAAGTACAGAATTACATCTGAAGAAATCACTGTCGCTTGTCCGAATACTTCAAGAAGTTGAATATATAAATATATTAAGTTGTCTATAAACTCAAATCATTTCATGTATATTGTCATTATATTGTTTGTTTCCACAACCTCCAAAAAAATGTTAAATGTTGCGTTTTGCTTCCATTGAATTAAGAAGCAGTTTTAGGCAAATTAATGTTGGACACGGACCACAGTTTCCTAATATTATTAAAATACTGGTAACTGTATTATTACAACTCTCATATAATATACTCAAATCATTTCCCCTAATTGTAATGCAATTGGTACTACTCGCAATATTATTGGGAATTGCTGGGTGGGACATGTCCTACCAGTTCCCACTCTAACGACGCCCTTGCTTGTAGTTCAAGATAGCTTGCCTCATCGCATTCCATTGTTTGTTGATTCAGCTTCGTAACTGCGAATGTCATTAAATGTCGGTGATTTAGTTTCAAATGACAAAGCTTATGCAGAGTCCATTATATGATATGCCGATAAATGAGTAATGGAAAAATGAGAATGGCTGAGAAAACGTAAGCACATGAAGGAAACGTCGTCTCAGCCACTTGATCCACTAAAATTCTCATATCTGCCTTGAATCAATTATGAGATTATTTTCTTAAATGTGTTCAGCTAAGTGTTAGAGCTATGACTGTACGGAATTAATAACAGTAAGTAAAATAATTTATAAGGGAATGATCAAGGTCTATCAGGCGATATGTCACAATTTCTATGAATACTAAGAAAAATCTAAAAAATGTAGGTCAGTATTAGAATTATATCTAGAAGCGTGTTAGATAATCCGAACAGTTTAGTCCTAATCAGCCTATTCTATCTCATTCTACAACATAAAAATAGAACAGTTACTTACACCGTCTCAAAATCTTCGTAAGTTCACTCAGCATTTATTTTGTGGTATTCTCTGCCCAGAATTTATAACAAACAATTTAAACCTTTTGATGCATAATGGAACACACCTATAAATTACAATGCAGATAGGATTGCCATCTCTCCCGTATTTCCTGGGATCTCCCGTATTTAGTCCAAATTTTTAAGTCTCCCGACTTCCGTATGTTTTTTCTCCTCGAGCATTTTTCTCTCTTATTTTTGTATAATGTAAAAATCTATAGGAAACATTTAATTTTTTCCTGATTGAAGGTAATTTATGCGATGGATTCTATTGTTCCAGAGATGCACTGAATTGTGCAATCTGTATAGAAGATAATACTTGCCAGAAATAGTTTCAGGGCTCAGTAGTTTAAAATCAAACAATGTTAGAGTTACAAATTTAGAAAAGAAAAAAAAAAAGGGAGTTGTGCTATAAGTATGCCAGGCAGCAAATCTCATGCAGAGAGTGGTTTTCCTTATGAACAAGTGAACAGATGTTGAAACTGGAGCACGACACATCTAATCAAATCAGAACTGCAAATCACAGTTAATTTCAACTACTCATGTAGGGAATTTTTAAAATTTGTTTGAAACTATTAAACGAGGCAAAAGTCTCAAAATATTTTTAATTTAAGTCTAACTGCCTAAGTGTAGAATATAGTTGTATTTTAGTACTGCTAACTGTAATGAATAATTTGCCAATTTTCTATGTGAAATATTGTAGATCGCTTAGTCTCCCGTATTTTCTTCAAAAATAGTTGGCAACCCTAAATGCAGACGACGTCTTACTCTAGCGTACAAATACTACAGTAATAAATTATCCAGAATGAAAAATAAATTCCAACTCCAAAATGCAATACCTTTCAGAAGAGTTTTTTTTCTATCTTGTGTTCGTAATATGGATCATAGTCGAAAGATGGTACTGCTAGTGGATTTATTTTTTATTGAGTAATGGATTGTGCTATTTATAGACAGGATGGCTCACTAGAAGAACAGGAATATTAATTTTTTTGGTTGTGAAGTTGGATTATTCTGATTCTTGATTTAAAGTCTGTTAAATTAATTTTAAATTGTTATTTATTGTTTATACCATTAATATACAAATATCTTAAAACTGTAGTCTAGTATTGTTACCTATTCTGCATGACAATCATCATCACTGTCTTCAGTGAACCGATAATTCTGTGATTTTTATTTCTTGTTACTTTTGTTGATTCTATCTACAGTAATCTCACTAGAGATTTTGATTTTATCGATAAATCAACACTCGAGTGGGATTTAATTGACTATTACAAGATTAGAAGGGAGTATAAAGATTAGAAGAAATAAAGTATTCTAATAAAATAAAATATTAATTAACTTAATAAAATCGTCTTGAAAATGTATTATTGTACCTACTCATCATTACAAATATTCCGCTAGATGGCAGTAGTGTACTATGATGAGTTGTTCTTTTGTTACAGTTCTGTCAACTGTACAATCTTCATTGAAATCTATGGACGATTACTAGGCCTACTCATTAAAGTTTTATTGATTCAGTTTCATTTTTATTAAAACAGTTTCATTCCACTTCAATTATCAATATATATTAAACAATCTCTGATACGTGATTACTGATTATCCATAATGTCATACAGCAGAAGCTATAATATAACCTAAATAATATAAACAAAATAAATAATAGAAAAGTTTTAATTATTTTATTTTTATTTTAGTAGGTTATTTTACGACGCTTTATCAACAGCTTTGGTTATTTAGCGTCTGAATGAGATGAAGGTGATAATGCCGGTGAAATGAGTCCGGGGTCCAACACCGTAAGTTACCCAGCATTTGCTCATATTGGGTTGAGGGAAAACCCCGGAAAAAACCTCAACCAGGTAACTTGTCCCGACCGGGAATCGAACCCGGGCCACCTGATTTCGCGGCTAGACGTGCTAACCGTTACTCCACAGGCGTGGACCAAGTTTTAATTAAGAATGCTGAAATAAACATGAATAATTTTAAAAGATACAATTATTGAAAGTACAATGTTGGCATACAAAGAAACAAATGCTAGGGAAGTGATAAAAATTGTAGGATAAGCTGCCATGATTGGTTGAAACAAGTCATTGCGTACCGTTTATTAGTCAAAAGTATTATGACATAGTAAAAGCATAATAGGCATTGTAAATGGGTTCTGTAGAGACGAAGATTTTTATGTTAATTTTTGTATAGTGAAACATTTCAATAATTTCTCATCCCTGGTTTCTGTTACAACCAATTCATATTTGTGAGCTTTGGACAACTTCAGCCTTTTCTGTTTTTCTATTTGAAGTTGAAGCTCTATACATTTTTTGTGACGGAATGCTTGAAGATCTTACATAAATGCTCTTTGAAGTATTTAAATCTTTCACAATATAAAATCAAATTTCTTTCTCTTTCTTACTAGTAGACTATGTCACTCAATTTTCTCAAGATTCTTTTTCGTGTTACCAATTACATCAAACACTCTGTCACATGGAAGATAGCTGTGTCCCCTAATGGGGAGATAGATCTAATGGGTAATATTTTTAAACTTCTCTACACTTACCGAAGAATACTAGTATTACATCATTGTGTTGTTTAAGTTTCGCCTAGGGCAAGTATTGGTAATAATATAGAGCTCTGTAACACTATTTATATAAATCCAAGAATGGTGCTTCTCTTGTAATAGATTTCCTTGACAAGCAAATGAAGGGAGGGGAAATTTTTTTTGAAAATCAGAGCTTAAAATCTGTATGTTATTATTTGTCATATCATGACATTTTCTTCACAGTTACGCTAATCTTCATAAAATGTGTTTTCCTTTAATTTGTGGAGCTTCAGATTTTCTTTAAGAGTAAGAGACAAGTAATTTTCATTCTGGAATAGGTGCAGTGCCTAGTAAACTACCGATTACCATCAAAAACAAAAAATAAAAATAAAAGTTGCGACGTTTTCATATTCGGTGCTTCAATCGAAGTTTCAGTAATAAATTCCATCCTGTGAATGAAATTTTAAGGATACAATGCTCTGTCTTCAAGTCAGTAGTTTGCAGGGCCAAGTTCAACTCAATGATATTCTTAGTCTTTAAATCATTAATTTTTTGTACCCAGTCTATTCAGATGCCCAAGATCCCAATATACCAATCTAGTTATTGCGGAGGACGTAGTTTACCTGAAAGCTCTCAAAATGGTTCTGGTCCAATAGAATCACTCAAAATAGTCGCCTCTTCTATGTAGTACCGTATTCATTATCATTCATAAGTCTCATAGTTGGTATGTTTAGATAGTGGAAGGAAATGTGTGTAACATGGCTTTCTTAGTTAAAAATATATCTTACAAAATCATACTTAAAACACACATTCGGAATATATAATAAAGAATTGTTTTGTAATTTCAGTCAACAACTTATAAATTAATACAGCAAACAATTTTCTGTTTTTAAATTTCATATCACAAAGTTATATATCCACAAATATTTTCGACTTTTTAAAAATCATCTTCAGACAGAGTTACAAAATAGACCAACTGGACATAGGTGAAATGCAAGAAAAAAAATATATATACACACATTATTAATAAAACTGTTTAAAACCAACATGACATAAAATCTGTTTCCAAGTCATTTCTATACAATAAAATAAAACATTTTATAAAATTTCATGCTAACAGTTATTCAGAGTGATAAACACAATATTTGAATCTCTTGATGTTATAAAATAAGTTTCAAATATAAAATTGTATGTTTGTGTGGTTGATAATTAAAATTTAAAATTTCAAAGCCATTAGTGATGCCGTGTACAGACGAAGGTTACAATTATTGATGTTCTATAAGTTTATTAGTCACATTGGGAAGGTTTCAAATTCTCACACAAAGTCGTACAACTAATGTCGCCACTGATAAAATTCTAATCTATGCGCAATCACATTCTAATACTGTTTATATTTAAAGAAATTAATAATATTGCAAGAAATATCCTGCCTAATCTCAGCTTCCAATTTCTTGTTGCAGTGACGGAACACTCTATTTCAATCCTGTGTCAGATTTAGCCATCGCATCGCTACGCCCCGGAAATCGACGTGCTCAAGTGGTGGTACAGGACCAACAGAGAATACAATTTTCTTCTGATATTCTGATCACTCCCCGTGACAATTACAACATCTGGTTTGTCACCTCCAAGTTTCAGAAGTTCTTCCGTCAAACATACGATCCAAATGTCATCAATTTCAGAGTTATGAGAATTGTACGTACACCCTACAACCTTGATCCTCATCAAGCACTGAAGTAACGTTAACGACAAAGCAGAATCTCGGATATCATACCAACAACTGATTCAAAAATTTATTACTGCCCGTTATGTATATTATATTTGTGATTTTACATCACTCCCGAATTTGTAAAAACGTTGTTTGTACATTATGAGAATATTATATGCAGACGAAAATTAATTTTAACTTTATGCCACTGTCTCGCATGCACAAGATTATTTATAAAATTGATTTATAAATTTAAATAATTGTAACTGTTTTATTTTTGTCATTAATGCAATTTTATATTTTATTTTATGCAATAATGACGTTAAGGGGAAAGGAACTGGCCACCTTAACCCATTATCTCCTGGCCTAGTTGCCTCATGAGCGATTCATTATTGGTATCACTTATGAGGTTCAGACCTGTCTTCGAACAGTTGATTAAACAAAAACAAAAAACAATGATGTTAAGTACTTAAATAATAAATTCTTTCAATTGCACTTATCAGCAAAAATGCAATTTAAATATTCCTATTCGAAAAATTATACTAAGAACTAAATGTAACGAAGATGACACTAATAACTATACAGCTGCTACGTCTTAGTTATATAATTCGCAAAAAAATAGGAAGACAGTGACTAAAGAAGGAAGGTCTGCATTGTAGCTATTTGGCGAATTTATTTTTGAATAATTAAACAAATGTTTTATGACTACAGTACCAATAGAAGTTTATTTTTCTCTATCGTAGTAAACATTTAATTGCCTAGACCCGCACAATTAGGCGAATTCATATTTTAGATCACTTCAAGCCATCCATATCCAGTACGAAATGATACTTTTACTACATCAGTACGAACTCAATTCCTTCCAAAAAATTGTAATTATGTAGTCAAGAGTAGATAAAGTTGAAGATATTGTGTAATAAATGTGATCACAAAACAATGACATGCCCAAAATAATACAAATTCCGGTTTAAAAATATTAACTTTGTTTAAAGGGAATAATTCTCTCTTATATCTCTATTTTTTGCTGTGAGAAAAATTATATTACTTAAGGCGAAACATTACAATTCTTCTGTGTGTTTATGCTAATTTATTGTGAGAAATTAAATGCGAATGAAAGGAGATATTTCCCATATTGCTAACATCACGATCGACATTATAGAGAGAGAGAGAGACAGGGAAAAGTTACCGCGCTGTGCAAGGGACGTCGAGGAACAGACTTCCCGCAATCCATTGCTCGACTGACCGGTAAGCTGTAGCAGCGAGGACGGGCGTTCAGTTTCATTACGGTAGGCCTAAAATTCCCGAGTGGTGGGGATGGAGTGCGCGGACAGCGGGAAGCGTACAGTGTGTTTAGTTGACAAGTGGAGTCACAAATAACACAAATAATGTTTAATAACAAGTGTAGTAATGCAACACCACGTAATAACGTGCGCTCAACAAACACGTCCCCTGCATAGTGCGGTAACTTTTCGCTGCCTCTCTCTCTATAAACAGAATTTGACAAATCTTTACTCAGTTAGGACATACAGATAATTTTCCGTAATTTAGATGTATGTTTCACAAAATTTCTTATTAATTTTATTAAGAAATAGTGCTAGGAGTCAACTCATAACATAAGGAGAATGACAACATACATTTCACAAAGACATAGCGTTCATACCTAATAACAGCCACAGACCTTTTGTTCCTTAATACATTGGTTAAGATACTAATTCTAAAACAATGATATTTTGATTATATCTCCTGTAACACAATTTTTTAAGTTATTAATTTAACATCTTTGCAATATAAATTCATTTTCTTTAAAAGAGTAATGCGACACTTATTAAATTTATTGAAAAAATGTTCTTCCGTAAATTAAAATTATTTAGAACCGAGTTGGAAGAAATGGAAACATATAATTCAAGGCAGAAAGTTTATGAAATGATATTCGTACTATGGGTTTTATTTTATAACACTTTATGCGTACTTCAAAGAAAAAGATAATAATATTCTACATCCGTTTAGTGTGATCGCCAAGTGATAAATTAATATTTTAATGATAAAGGTAATAAACTTAAACATTTAAAAATTCATGAGCTGGCTATAGGCCTACATAATAACTAATGAAGAAAATTATTTTAAACATCTTCTAACTAAGTTAGTCGAGGGCAATTCTCTTATTCCAAATACGGAAAAGAATTGAAACGTAATTCTTCATTACGCCAAATATATAAATGTTATATACTTTTAAGGCACAAATGTTACATTTTTTCATTCACATATGTTAGTTGTAAAAGAATAGAACGCAGATATTAGTACTGTAGGTTAGACAAACTCAATTGCCAATAAAAGCTCAGGAGTTACATTTGTCGCTCTCTTACTTAATGTCTATCTAATAATCCAGATTCGTAATGGACAGATTTACTTATCGACGCAATTACATGAATAAGATTTACTTTAAATTAACTTTCAAAACTTAACTCATTACAGATTGAAACGACGTTCCTAAAACCCGTTATGTAATGAAAATAACCATATTAAAATATGAACAATTCCCGTTCAAATACCTAACAGCCATATTACCTCGCTCTTTCTTCTCCCATGTATAATAAGCACATTGCAGTGATAAAAAGTTTTAAATGAGTGTCCTACTGCAAGCTTATTTACATTAGCTGTAGTATAATAACGTAGCTAAAACAGACTTTACAAGACCAGGCATGTATATTAAGGCAGTTAAGTAAGCTGGCACTTGTAAGTCTGTATATAAGAAACAATTTCATCAAAAGCCAGCCACGTTTTAACGACTTCAGTCATACCGAATATAAACTTGTGCATAAAAGTAAGCGAATGTGATATCTGAAGTAAGTTATAAGAAGGGCAGTCGGTGTTGGTAACTTCATGTCAAAATCAAATGTTGTGTTTTTTTCAAATCTCGTCGAAAAAAATTCGTAAGCATTTTCACCATTTTCCATGCTATTATTTGTGCAACACATTCTATTCTCCTGTGTCGACAGAAGCAGAGTAGAATATGTTCAATATGTGTGTAGTGTAGTATTGTAGTGTGTATTTATTGCAGAGACTAGTAGATCGTATTTTGTAAATACTGATTGTTGTATAGACCTATGGATCTACCCACAGATTTACATGATAATTTCTGAGAAGAGTTACCACTTGAGGATTGTTGATATTGAATAAAAGTGTTGTACAGTTATAGCTATATAAATATTTATTCATTGAACTATTTCTCCTTCCTTAAACATACATAATCATGCATAATGTAAAATTAGACTACGACTTCATAAGTGGCTGTGTTATTGTTATGAGTAATAATGTGAATTAAATATATAATAATGTAGACATATTACTAAACTTTCAGTAGAATTACGAAATGTAGTTATTACTCGCATATCTGGGAAAGTTTGAGCCAACTTAGTCTCTTTCTACAACTTACAGTAGGTATGAAAATATGTTAAGTATAACATTAAGTAAATAATACAACAAATTTTGATGCTGAAATAGTGGCTATTCATATCTCACTCCAACACCTACTATACAGAATAGATTGAATTGAATTGAAAGAAGTGAATTGGGAGGACAAATTTAAAAGGTACGCAAAACCCGTCCTTGCAAGGGGTTCGGGGCTGTAAGAAACTAAATATGTGAGCTCCAAGCCTGTTGGCCACTAGTCTCAGTCCGGGTTACGCTGCTCCACTGAAGGAGCTCTAGAAAATTTTCAAGGGGAAAACCGAAAATGGACGTAACCTCTTAGGTACCACATACGCGACGGGGACGGAAATGTGATCAAAATGATCACGGGACGGGACGAGGAGGAGTTGGCTGGTGTAAATCTGCACATTGAAATGAACTGTGTCATTTCGCAGTTCAGGAGGAGTCGAGAAGACTCTGTCGTCTGTTGCTCGATGACAAGGCAGGTGAAGACCGCCAGGAGAGATGCCGTGAATTCTGAATCTGCAAATCGAAAGGTTCCCTGTCCTTTCGCATTGCGACTACATGAGTGACGTTGCACATATTTCATAATTTTATAGACTCTGAACTAGGGCATTAAGTTGTTTGTTAGAAAAAAGGGGAATTTATGGGGAAGGGCATATAGGTCCGTGGCCCATTTCTTTTAGGGCTCATCCCGACATTTGCCTTAACGCCTTAGGAAAACCACGGAAATACCTTAGGCAGGATGAGTTGTCTCAGTATAAGAGACTAGCCAATTTGGCTTTTAGGTAATAGGTCGATTGATTTAATAGATAAATTTCAAAATGCTGTCATTCTCTGTGATTCTAAAGCAGAATGATATGCAATAAATTCATATAAAATTATGTAAATTCAAATTAAAGAATGTCACAAAATGATTCAACAACTTGAAAAACTGCGGAAAAAAATTCAATTGCAATGGGTACCTGCACATTGCGGAATTGCTGGATATAAAACTGCTGATTTTCTTGCCAAAAAGGATCCAATTTAATTCAGAATACAAATACAAGCCTACCTTTTACATCCATCAAAAGACTAATTAAAAACAAATATAAGATCAAGCAAAACCAAGCACTATGTAACAAAGCCAAAGATAAAAAATGGAGCATTTTAATAAAAAAAACAGAAATTATTCCAGAAATACCACGTAAAACAGCAGTAGCAAAATTCAGACTGCTTACGGAACATGATTATTTGGACAAACACTTAGATAAAGTAGGAATTTACACGAATCCAAATTGTCCTCTATGCAACAAAGAAGAAGAAATAACTGAAGATCATCTATAAACCTGTGAAGTTCTACCTGATGGATCCACCACAGAGAAATATTGGAGAGCAAGAACGCTAAAGGCTTCGTTGCCAAAGCCCAGCATTAGATAACAACAACAACAATAACAACATTAAGTAAATATTGAAACACTTTTTAGGGGCTTTACTGCAAAGCTTTGTACTAAAGAAATCGGTTAATATATTTATCATCAAACATGGAACAACTACTTATTAAAAACAATATAGCTTTTCCATAGTACCTGCTTTCGTTTTTGTTCACAACGAAGGTCTAAGAAAAACTATAGGCTATATGTCTACGCTATTTGCTTATGAAGCAAAATGTTGATATTTCCAAATCTGAACTTTCTGTAAAATTTTATTTTGTATTTTTATTATTGACGATCTTCGTATTCATAGAGTGGTGATATCTATCACCTTATCCAGATTTTCCGATGAATTTAATAGGCTGACTCTTTGGATAGAAAATAATAACTCGAATATAGCGCGTTAAGGACACAAAAAACCTGTGGTGTTTGGTCACAACATGATAACTCCAAAAATGCCTCCTTTTTTAGCTGAAAGCTCATCCCTATATAAAAACAGTTTCTTACATTTGGTATAATCTTACGTTATTTCCATTCACATTTGTAGTAAGATAGAAAAATGCTTGTATCTCAAAACAGGTTTTTTTTTTGGAGTTACCATGTTTTCATCAAACACCACAGAAATAAGACAGAAAATAGCGACAAATTTAAAAGAAACTTGCGCCCCAGACATAAATAAAAGGTCAATGTTCAATAACGTAACTTGTAAACAATGTCAATACTATGGTGTTATCACAAGACTTACATTGGAACTGGATTTTTGCATCTTCGTGTGCAGGTAGCAGCAAATGTCTTCATGGTCCGTGAGAGGGCACTAGTGAGTTATACAGGCAGCCAAACTAGCACTGAAGTCTTTTGGGTTGCATGATTGAAAGGCGCAATCGCAACCTGTAGAGTGTTTATAGCACTGCCTGGTGACAATGTTTTCAACTTGAAACAGTCCTGTAAAAGCAATACACAAAGACGTCATGAAAGTCAGTTGCCAAGAATAGTGGCCGTACCACAGTCTAGTATATAAAGTCGCGAAGGTCAATACGTAGTAAATATGCAAACATTAGGTAGTTGCTCACCACTAGGATCGCTAATATCGCCTCATTACAGCCAATACAAAATAGTACCGTCACAGTCTATTGTTTCTAGCAACCTCAAAACTCAAGCTTCGTGACTGTATATAGTAGACTGTGGCCGTACAGTGCAGTACTAGTTTATTCATTGTCTTCCTCACACTATATCACTTAAATGGACGTAAGTATTAATTTGTTTAGAGATATGCCAGTTTTTCTTCATGCGTTAAACTTTTGTGGTACATTTTTCTATGACGATCCATAGCTTTCGATGCTCCTGAAAGGTCCTGGATTTGTTTTCCCTTCTGGAATATTATTTCTCAAAATTAAATTGTGCTTTCAGCACATGATATAGTGATTTGGCTGTCAAATAATCATACAAATAGAGTTGAATATACCAAAGGAAATGTATGTTTAGGGAGTTTCTGATTAAGTTATGAAAATTTTGAACCGTTTTTCGGTAAAAAAATATTCAAATTTTTCTTTTATAAAAGGATGGCAATTATAAAATATTCTATAGTAATTTATATTCCTTTTATCAACGCAATTAAACTTCCGTGCCTATAAAATAACACCAGAATTACAATGAACTTCGACATTCAGATATGTTCAGTCAGCAATCCGAAGACTTGTTAGAACCTCATAATTGACACTAATAGAGCATACCTCATGAGACAACTAAGCCAGGAGATAATAGGATAAGGTAGACAGTTCCTTTCCACCTCAATTGCATACACCGCTGACTATAACATAGTTCATTAATCAGAATGTAGGCCTATTCAGAAAATAGTAATTTATAGTACAGGGTTCGCCAGAGTACTCGCTATAGAAATATTATAGGCGATAGAAGGTGATGTTATCTGTTATTCTCGTGTGCTATACAATATTTTACCCATTAGTGGTATCTAAATTTAATTTGAATTGTAGGCCTTTTCTTTGTAGAAAACAGTTACATTACCGCTTGTTTTGTATGGTTATGGAACTTGGACTCTCACTTTAAGACAGGAACAGAGATTAAGGATGTTTGAGAATAAGGTCCTTAGGAAATATTTGGAGCTAAGAGGGATGAAGTTACTGGAGAATGGAGAAAGCTACAGAACTCAGAACTGCACGCATTGTATTCATCTAATATATAATTGGGAACATTAAATACAGACGTTTGTGATGGGAGGACATGGGCGAGTCCAAAAATGCATATAGAGTGTTAGTTTGGAGACCTGAAGGAGAAAGACCTTCAGGGAGGCCGAGACGTAGATGGGAGGATAATATTAAAAAACGATTGAGAGAGTTCGGATATGATGTTGGGGACTGGATTAATCTTACTCAGGATAGGGACCAATGGCGGGGTTATGTGAAGGTGGCAATGAACCTCAGGGTTTTGTAAAAGTAATTATAAGGCCTTTTCTTTGTAATGTATTGTTTGTGAAGAAGTTATAAATGAATGGATTTTATTGCTGCTAATGTGTTGGTTGTCATGGAGAGAGTGATTTAAAAAGTTTGAATTCACTGCTGTGAATAAAGCCATTGTTTAGGTTGCCTAGACCAGTTTAGATACCAGCCATGAATAAAAATAATTTATTCATATGCAGTGTTGCCTGTTGCGCCCAGAATCTGTTAATTTTTTTAGACGTTATCATCTATCCCTATTCCATAAGATTTTTTGCATATGGAATTATAGCCTATTAGTAATATTCCCTCATTTTCCGATGTTCATCCCATTACTACTTCTTAAACTCGTAATATCCCTACAATATTTCAATATTATATGTAGGCCTGCACGAGAATAATTCTGATAACCCAACTTGAAGGAACTAGTACGATTTGAATTGGACCGTCACGTTATGTCCATATTACTGCAACGATTTTGAATAAACATTAGTCAATGGCGGAACACGATGGTCGGGATAGCACAAGATCATCGCTTAAGAAAACACACTAATAAACAAACATAACACAAAATGCACGCACTAAACTCAGCTCTTATGAAAGAGAGATACGTAAATGTCAACTCTCTTTCCGGAAATCGGGAAAGATTTACTGGACCTATAGCTGCAAATTTGAGTAATACTGAACAAATGTTTCAGCACACACCTAAATAAGGATAGTTTTCCTCGGCGGTCAAGTGGGTACCAGTCAATCCGAAGTCTGTGAGTTCAAATCCGGTAGAGGACGATAGATAAGTTATACTGGGACATCATTTTATTTTTACTAACATTTTTAATATTAACTTGCCTATACCTCTGGATCAACGCCGTTTGCTACCTCCTTCCACGACTGGAGTTCGATGATACTGGCGTAATATACAAACAAATCACTTTACTAGGTATAGGAGGGAAGAAAAGTAGTTCATCCATTTACGTAAACTAGGAAATATTGCGCTTTTGAGTTTGATCATTTTCATTAGGTTTTTGTTTAATCAAAATACAGTACAGTATTAACAATGAGTGTTTTTACTCACGAACTGAGCTGTCCATGTGGACGTATTCATTATGCAGTGTATATTACACTGTCTACAGCACATTAGCGTACAATATAGAGAATGAAGTCAAATTGAAAAATAATCATAACATGGATATTTAAACGCATTTTTTAAAAATGGTGGCCGTTCATTTCGATACAGGCTTCAGTTCTTTTGTGCATATTATCGCACTATAGACTATTGTACCTAATCCCAATTACCAGTTTCGTCCTACGTACGAGTAACTCTTGCTGAAATAATTCTGTATCTACTCTATAAAAGAGTACATACCTTACGTACTGTAAATTCAATCTTCACTTCTGCCGGATCCGAAAAGATAAAATTACTCAGACATACTATGTACTGTCCATCCAAGTGGTTATGTCGTAGGGTCGTAGAAAGGGAGGAAATCACATGACAGTTAATTGCTTAACGAGGCCCTTTTATTTAAGTTATTTTAAACAGTTGTATAATATTACGTAGACGTCCAATTCCTAATAGAAATTAATGTTATCAGAAAAGAGCTAAGACAGCCCAGCCACTAGCTGGCGAGTAAAATCTGGTGGGGGAAACCGGGATACGACGTAGGCAAATGGACGACAGTACCTGTGCGAAAATGACTCAATATTAAAAACTCTTTCGTCACTGGAAAACGCGAACATATTTTTGGAACGTACTGTTTACTATGACCGTAAGACTACTATGACTGTATATGCGGTCTTGGATCTGTGTGGAGGACGGTTGAACTTCATTAGTAGAAGGGGTGGGAGTATAGTACATTCAAAAACTCAGGTGCAATAAAAACTGAAGTAAAAATAAAATGATGTCCCTGTATAAGGTCGACGAAAATCTTTAGCATTATATTCTTCTGAAAACAAGTAAAGTTTGGGTTCTCTGTTGTAAATTCCCGGTACGTAAAATAACCCTGAACCTGAAAGAGAGAATATTGAATATAATAACTAAAAATAATGAGATAACCCTTTATTAATATCTTTTATTACAAGTTTCTGTCGTTAACGTTCTATTAGTAACGACTCGAACATTTTAATAATTACACAACAAAAATTGCACATAAAAAACAAGGCACAGATAAACAATAAATTTTATGTTTTAAAAGAAACTTGTCGTCGTAGACAAGATAGTCAAAACACTCTGATTAATACAGAAGAAAGTTACGAACTAAGAGTTACATAACTCATTCAGATACATAGGACCTACTCTAAGTCTTTAAGACTTGTCTTACTAAAATATGAAGTCATAATTCTTTTACCTTAATTTATCGTAATTACAGTCAAAGCTGGCAATTTACAAGCGAGTAGGATGATTTCAATATACGTAATGAATGCCCGCCGTTACATCACGCAATCATAGGTAATTGTACCGTACACAGAACTCGATCAACTAGTTCGAGTATACCATGTGCCTAACAATTAAGTCCTTTCATGCCCAATTAGTGACTCATAATAGAAGGAAATATATTTTCTCAGGTAAACAAGAACAATCTTATAAATCACTGCATATTATTAAGCATACCTTCAAGAAGCACTTGTCTCAAATCAGAAGGAGCAGTAGTGTTAGTAACTCAAAGCGTACAGTTCCAGAAAACTTCCTGCACAGCGTCAGAGCATTATTAGGACTACAGGTGTACAACCGTTCCTACTGTCATCATTTTTACTAATTCAGAGTCCTTATTAATAACGATGTTGAAAGGAAAACGAATCTACTAGACCGTACCATTCCTCTCCGGTAGTTACTGAGAGCTGGCTTATCATTACATAAACTTGGGTTCATTCCCCTGCGTTGACAGATCAGAGGAAAATAACTTTTCTCATACTTGTAGTTCTCCCGTTTCCCTCAACAGTCTTCATATTATCCTATTCTTTCCTTTATTTAAGATTTCAGGGTAAGATGTACGAGGTTTGGTGATGCCTAGGGAAGGGTGGTTGGTTGGTTGGTAGGTTGGTTTATTGAGATTTCTGGCTTCGAGCCAATGGTATATATATATATATATAGGCTGTTTCAAAAATACGGGGCATAATTTCAGGTATGTATTTCCCACATGTAGACAATCAAAATAGTTCATTACAACATGTGTCCGGAAATGCTTTATTTCCGAGTTATGGCCTTCACAACATTGAAATTCACCGGAACGTTTTTCTTTCCGCACGTCGTTGCCGTCAAAGGAGACATTAAGAGGGCACTCTGACAGTTCATTCCGAGGCGAAAGTTACATTCAGTGTTGTGTAGGCGTTAGACTGTGCGACATGTATTCAAATCAAGAGCTGGCAGAGATACACTTCATGTACGGTAAGGCGGACGGCAATGCTGCGCTGGCTCGTCGTTTGTACCAGGACAGGTACCCACAGTGACAATGTCCAGATCGGAAGACATTTGTACGTCTCCATTACCGTCTGTGTGAGTATGGAAAATTTAACTCTCCTGGTTTGGGAAGGGGGCGACCAAGATCTACAACTCCAGAAGTACAGGAGGAGATTCTGGAGGCTGTGAACATGACTCCTTCTATCAGCACACGAAGGGTAGCGTTGCAAGTCAATGTTCCTCATACGACTGTCTGGAGACTGTTGAAAGAGTATCAATTGTATCCTTATCATTTGCAACGTGTACAGGCCCTGTCACCAGCAGATTACCCTGCACGAGTTAGGTTCTGTCAGTGGTTCTTGCAGCAGTGTGGTGTAAATCCGAACTTTCCTGCCTTAGTATTATTTACAGATGAAGCACAGTTCACACGAGATGGCATAACAAATTTCCACAATCAGCATGTATGGGCGTATGAAAACCCACGTGCAACTGTTCCATCTCATCACCAGGTGCGGTTCTCCCTCAACATGTGGACCGGTATCATTGGTGATCGATTAGTTGGACCCCATGTACTTGTAAACAGACTTACGGGGCAGGCGTACACAAACTTCCTGGAAAACACCATACCTCATGTTTTAGAAGACATTCCACTGATCAATCGTCAACACATTCACTTATTGCATGATGGCGCTCCTGCACACTTCAGTCGTACGGCTCGCCGGTACTTGGATCGAAGGTTTCCTGATCGATGGATAGGTAGAGGTGACCCAATTGCTTGGCCTCCACGCTCACCTGATCTGAACCCCCTCGATTTCCACTTGTGGGGCCATTTAAAATCATTGGTTTATTCGTCTCCGGTGCCTGATTTGTAATCCCTTCGGAATCGAATTTTGGCATGTTCTGAGGACATACGCAATACTCCAGGAGTTTGGGATCGTGTTCGCAGGTCAATGAGACATCGATGTGAGGCCTGTATTCAAGCAGGAGGTGGACATTTTGAACATCTTCTGTATTGACAACGACCTGCGGAAAGAAAAACGTTCCGGTGAATTTCAATGTTGTGAAGGCCATAACTCGGAAATGAAGAATTTCCGGACACATGTTGTAATGAACTATTTTGATTGTCTACATGTGGGAAATACATACCTGAAATTATGCCCCGTATTTTTGAAACACCCTGTATGTATGTATGTATGTATGTATGTATGTATGTATATATATATATATATATAGTTATATAACTATTTCTGTCACAAGTGCCAATAGGTGTGCAGCTAAAGTAAAGTGGAGTGATCGGTTTGATTTTTTTTCTCGGTAAGTTATAATCTTAGGGTGCTATTCATAGACATTTCGCAGCACGCGCTACGAGCGTACTAAGCTAGCCCCGGCTATCCACTGGTTACTAATACAGAATTCAAATCATATCCTATCGCTAACACTGGTTTATGAATACGAAAAACGCTGATCATCCACCGGAAGCCCGGTCTAAAAATGTCTATGAATACGGCCCTATGTTATTACTAGTTTTGTAGTGGATTAGGGAGTGGGAGGGATAAATTGTTTGTGAATACTGTACATTTTATGAGTATTATTATTATTATTATTATTATTATTATTATTATTATTATTATTATTATTATTATTAGATACAGACTCTTGTGCCACCGGAAAGGAAAATTTAAATATAAAAAAATTAATTGCATATAAAGGAAATTTATATATTAAAAATTTTATATAATTTACATTTTTTTACATATACAATTTCTCTTTTCGGGTGGCACAAAAGCTTGTGTGGTTATGGAGACTTTCATGGGGGTTGTCATATGTCCCATTAGACAATATTTAAATGTCCCATGTGGTTGAGGCTTTGTTTGTGTGTATTAGTTTGGTGGTTGGGGCTGGTGATAGTTGTAGAGGAATTTCCCCAGTGCCTTTTATTATTTGTGTTTGGTGGGTTTGCGAAGATGTGTTGTGTATATAAGCGGTTTATTCCCGAGAAAAGAGTAGCTTCGTTTTTTGTTCTAGTGTAAACTGTTGTTTCTGATGCGTCTGGATAGCTGGAAGATTTGACGAAGAATTCTTCTTTCGCGTGTTTTGAATTTTGATTGGGTCGTAGAAGGGATTTGTGTGAGAAATATAGAGACGACTAGCCAATTACTGTCTCTCTGTCTAATATTCATGACTGTGACCCTGTGCAGGATGGCTGTTGAATCGGTGTAATAGTCCCAGTGTTGAACAATAGACGATTAATGGCATGTCTATAGCATCAATGGAATATCATGCCGATCCGCTGTGTCCCATTGCTTTTAGGAGAGGACAGGGAATTACATCAATAATTTGTCTCTGTGGTATCTTCAGGCCTTAAAAAATCCGCTCGCAGGGTCATTTATTCGTCTCATGTAGGCTACTGTAGCTACCTTGAAGGAGTGTAGGCCTACTATTAATGAAACTGCCATACGGACTATATGCACAATTAATTTTCGTTTATCTTTTCTGTTCACCTACACGCAAGATATTCCCAAGAGACCAACTCCGTGGGATTCGTACAGCGAACATTCCGTGGAGAAATCCGTGAGAATCTGTGGATTTGGCGCCGACGTCTGTTTTCAGGCATGACAAAGTGATAGTAAATCAAACCTTGATTATTACTCGAAACGAAGAGTTACAGGATACAACATCGTTAAGTCGTTACGTACTGACATATTCTTCCATGCGAATTCAAAATTAGAAAAGATAATAAGAATAAGATGAACTGATTTGACAGCGACAATAATTCAGAAGATTTAAGATCCCGTAAATATCTGCCTGTTGATTCTGAGTTTCCTGTAGTGGCTAATATATGGAGTATGTGAAGCCACAAACGAGTCCAAAATTATGTTTTGAAATACATGATTCCTAAATATTAATTAATTTACTTACTTATCTATTTATGCATTAATGAATTATTTTATTTACCTATTTATCCATTTATTTACTTATTTATTTATTGCTTTATTTATTTATTTACTGATTTTTATTTATTTATTTATTTATTTATTTATTTATTTATTTATTTATTTACTGATTTATTCATTTATTTGTTTAAGGATTTATTTATTAATTGATATATTTAATGATTTATTCATTTACTGATTTATTTATTTATTTATTTATTTATTTATTTATTTATTTATTTATTTATTTATTTATTTATTCATTTATTTAAACTCTAAACGAAAAGAGTTGAACTCCCAAGCACACTTATAAATGAAAGATTATTTCTTTCTTCCCTTTCTTTTGCGAAACTATCTTAACAAAATATATGTTGAATAATGTCTGAATTTCAATTATTACTACTATTTTTCAATTAAATTAATTTAATTTTCGTAATCATAATTTCTAAACTACTTCTCTGCAAAGAAATTCCAACATATTATGAAATTAATAGAAGTTATAGAAAATATAAAGATGTGTTTAACTAATGTCTACCCATTTCATTTGCGTGATTCGGGTTCCGCATATTGCGGATAGATGGCAGAACTGTGACCCATTTTCAAGTTGCACACCAATTCGGCGGCCCACGCTATGCATGATGTGTATCTGTGGAGAGTTATATCGTGTACTAGGTAAGTATGTGTGTGTATGTGTATGTATTCGTGTAAGTGTAGTGTAGGGAATGGGTGAGAATGACATGAAGGGAGAAGGGGAAACCCGGTGCCGACACGTATCCTACTCCTGTCGAATAGCACCAAGAGGGCCAACCAGGCTTAATGTCCCTATCCGACGGACGAATCACTATCAAGAGTGACATATGCCTTCTCTCCATATGCACTGCGGAGAGATTTGTCATTTAATCCAGGCATTCTGGTGCACAATCTAGTGATTAGAAGTTGTACACCGTCATCTCTCCTAGTCCCGAGGTAGAAATTTTACATGAAAATCTTTGACCTAGCCGGGAATCGAACCCGGGCGGGCTAGTCTGGAGCAGACGCGCTACCACAGAGCTAACTCGGAGAACTAAAAATGTAAGTGTGAGTAATATGATTTTAAGAGATCGTTAACTTAGGTTATAATGAACATGAAAACAGCCTAATGTACTAGACTACATGTGTGAGTTAAGACTGTATAATTAATGTGTTCAGTTTGTATAATTTTGTGTGTTTAGTGTGGATAGTTGTGTGTTCAGACTATAATTTATCTGTTCAGTTTGCATAGTTTTTTTGTGCATGTTTAGTTTGCATAATTTATGTGTTCAGTCTGTATAGTTTTTTGTGTTTAGTTGGTATAGTTTTTTATGTGTTTAGATGGCAAGTACAGTGTAAGCTCTCTTGGACTGGCTGCCCAAGTGTAGTAGACCTTCACAACTCACCCTACACTCCTGTAAGAGGCCGTTGCCCTTTTGGAATTTCAGACTTTTCACATTCATATTCGGGTAATTCCACGGTAATGGACGGGACACTCATACAAGTTGTTCAGTATAATATATATTTATTTCGTACGGAAATTATTTAATATACAAAATAAAAGTCAGAATGCCTGCATCAGGTTATAAGCTGATATTATTTCTGTTGAAAAGCAAATTATAAAATATTTGACAACAGTTATAACTGTTTAAAGGAAGGTAACAGACGGGACATAAAAATGACACAGTATATACAATGAACACAAACTCTATACAATCTCTGTCCTGCTATGAAATACAAAAATACCACAATATTACCAAGTATTGCGAGTGTACACAGCTATTCGTGGGTGCATTCAAACTTTGTGTAATATGAATTGTGTATTGAGAGAAACTGTCTAAAAATGGGTAACAGACGGGACATACAGATAACGGATGGGACTTTTCCGAATGTGTCCTGTAATGAATGGAAAGAACAACTGAATAAAACAGTGAACTACTTTAAAAAAGTTTTAAACAATTAATAAACATTATATCTGCACATATTACTTTAGCATATCTCTTATAACAACAAAATAATACAATTGAGTACGTGTATAATGTCGCATATTGTACAACGTAATCATTTAACGTTATAATACCAAAACTGTTGATTGATTGATCCAAGTACAAATAAAAAAAGACTAAAAAATTAGATTGAACATGCATACCATAAATCCATTTAATAGGTATATTTTTATTTTCTACTTGAAGATTTTTTTAATGTAAATTCATGGCCATCAGAGCTGTAAGAGTAATATTTCCATTTGATTTTGTATGGAGATACTCCAATTATGGAATGCATTTTTGTGTCTCTGGAAGGGACGCTGTGTTGTTTCAACGCACGTTCAACAACATATCATGATGTTTCACTGTTTCATCTGTAATCAAAATTATCTTGACGGAAGAAGTTGCAGCACATTCGACAAATGATTGTGCATCTTGAACTGTGTATTTTCCTATTTTCACCCGAGTCCAAATAAGCCTTTTAATAGTTGCCCCTACATCATCTACAGCTTCTTTCCCAAGGCTCGAGGAGAAAAAAAGGTCAGGACAGTTGTATCCCATAAATTTCTTCTACAAATGATATGTTCATGAAATTAATTCTCTGCTTGAATTGAGAGGCAGAAAATACGTGTAGGTATTTCACATTTGGATAATTATTTTTATGTCTCTAAAAATTTCGTCTAAGAAAGCAAAGACAGCATATTTATCATACGTCAAGGCATAATTACAAGGTTCGTTGCCAAACCACGCCACTGCTGTGAAAACTGTAATTTGCTTCTTATTCCAAAGAGCAGCCTGTATTTCATTTTGAAACATAGCGGAATAGTTCTCCGAAAAGTCCACTGGTAGCACACTTCAGATGAAGCTTGTGTTACGTCATTAAAAAATGCACTTTGTTGCCTTGTGATGAAGCAATGTATCAGGAGGGTTGGTGTCTGCTTTTTGAATGCTTACACATCTTCTGCAATGTGACTACTGATTTCAATTTCTTATACTCTTCCATTTGCATGTGCCCATTATTTATATGTAACCTGTTTCTTTAAATCTTCCTCCTTAATTTCTAATCGTTTGTCCAAGTTATCGTAGTCTCCATATATGTTAGTAATATTTGAACATACACTTTTCGTTTGCTACATCACAAAGTACTGATTCTATGTAAGCTCGAACAGTATTCATTGTAGGACGAAGGGGTGCAAATTTTGAAAGTCTTATTATGTTTGTCCCTTTTCCTGCAACGAATAGGTTATAAGCTTCTTTAATGGTCATCACAAGATGTTGTTTCTGCATTTTTTACCTTCCCAGTATCTGTGTAAATTGTTAAACAGTCTTTCCTTCCGGAATCCTATCTCCTGATATCTTCCCTGCAATACAAATTAATTGGATCATCTTCGACATCTTTGACAGGGTTTCCTATTACAGATATGTTGCTTTCCTTCATCCATAATTCACAGGTTCTCACTAATACACCCACAACCTCATAATGCCTTCTTGGACTTTCAGGCAGATTACGGAGAGCATGATGGACAACTTTAGCCCTAGTGTTAGAAACAGAATACTTGAACAAGTTGGTTCTTCACTTGGACTCAGGCTATTCAATTTTTACCGGTAGACACGTTTCCGTTCACGATCATATCGTTTTGCTTTCTCATATCCTTCGGTGTCATAGTTGTCTTCTTCAGAGCCCGTGCATGTTTCTTCCTTCTTGCGTCCTTAATTTTAGCATCTTCATAATTCTCCGACTGTTTCAGACATTCTCTATACTGTACCGCTTCATTTTCTCGGCTGGAGACATATTTGCCATGTTGTTAAAGTACTATTAACCTGCAATATACACTTTAACTAACTATATGGATGACTATGATGATGATGATAATAATGCTGATGATACTAGTAATAATAATAATAACAATAATAACAAATTCACGGTATGGACTTCATTATTACGGACAAGTAACGGATGGGACAGTTATTCTTGTCCCGTCTGTTACCACAAGATGTCCCGTCTGTTGCCACGATTAAAAATATTGTTTTGAATGTAATTAAGGTCTTGAAGGTTCATGGTGTTCACCATGGAATATTGGAAGAGAATATGTTTTTTCATTGGCTAGTTTGCAATAGTATAGCTTGAAACTAAATAAATTCAAACATTTGGTAACGGACGGGACATAAACTTGAGCTGATTTAGATGACCTCATAACAAAAGTTAAAACTATCGAATGAGGCATTGTATTATACCTGCTTCATCCTCTTTCGCGAAGGTGTACGTTCAATCAAACCACTCACTGCTAAGATCATTCACAGACTAATGAGATAAAGGAGACCAAAGTTCACTCAAGTTGCTTCGCTTGTAAGAATAATATACTCTAACTTCCCGCTCACATTCAGAACAAACTATAAACGAAAACAAGCTCTCTTCTGTGCCTCGGTCTTGTCCATTCGTCACTCTCAGACGTAAAAATAGTAAAGACTTTAAAACAACTTCATATGTGACATCTGATGTCATGGTTTTCGTGGAATTACCCATTCATATTCTTATTCATATTCATACATGTACTCACTTGACTCAATGGGTGATATTCAAGATAAAATATACTAGAAATAGATTTCGTTTCCGACGACAGAAGTGCAAAATTACCTAATTTCCTTTAGTCCTTTTGTATATATGTGTAAGTTTCTTATGTACTGTTCTACAATATTATTTCAAAGAGTGATATTTCACTGTCATAGCTGTTATTTCTGTCAGTCTAGATGCTCACGCAGTAGTAGATTCACTCTTTTACGGAAGTCAAAAACAAAATTCTCATACAAAATATTTCATACATAGGAATAAACTCAATCCAGTCTACATAAAGCTGAATATTTGCAGACAGTGTACTGGTACGAGGTTAGATATCCAACATTGACTGCCAAGGTTAACATTTTTTGTCATTTTCCTCAGTTCTTCCAGTACCGGGATAGTCACCACCGTCTCCAAGGAGCATTCCAGTTTATAATCGCTTGTTGTTAAGAGTTAATTCCACTTTTTATCTCTTTAGTTTTTACTGCTTCGTTGTTTATAAACCTAGATGCATTTATATACTTTAAAATGATCAATTTAATCACTTTCCCTATACCTCAAAATTATATCGATGGTTTTGTCATTCGTTGTTGAAAAAGACATACGCCCTGAAGATAGAGCATATCAGCACCGAACTCTGATGAATTTGGTATCTGAACGTTGAAAGGTTAAATCTCGAGAAAGTGCATGCAATGTTTAAGCAAAGAAAATCCCAAATGTATGTTATAACTTACCCGTGAAGAAGTTGAAATTTAATAATAGACGCCAATAAAACTTAAAGTTTTATGTGATTTACTAGTTTACAGATTAACTAAAATGATTACTCTATATTATACTTTTTTCTGAAACTTGCAAATATGATGAAACACTGTGATATGAATCTTATTTCGTGAAATGCTCCTCCTTCCGCAAATACCTACTATGAAAAGTGGAGATTTTCTATCTTAGATGCACCGGCTTAAAGATGTTTAATGTGTACTGCCTTAAATATAGTTGCACGATGTAAGTTACGTGTATCGTGGAGACATAAATAACGATACCTATGATACCTATGCTCTCTAGATTTGCGGTACATCATTAATGACTCGAACGAGGATGTAAAAGACTTCACATGCATTCAGTGAATATTCAGTTCGAAAAGAAACCTTCGTTCATTCAGCTTTGTTTCAACATGGATGAAGACAGTGATTTGAGGAAGTCAATCATTGATTCTCCTACAGAGAGATGTCTTCTTGATCTATTGCTTTACAAAGAATAGGTTTTGAAGCAAATCTTGACGAAAACAATTTAATACCTTATGTTCACTCGCAAACTTCATGTGAATAATTACATCAAAATTGGTACAGACACATTTGAAAAAAGTAAATAACTTTAACTATAGGCCTAGACAGATGAACATTGATAATAATGCAAAAGAAGAAATTAACGCTCTATGCAAAAGGTAAATAAATAGTTTTATGCATTATCTAGTACATTAAATGGCAAATTAATTTTAAAAGCAAAATAACATGCCCAAAGAAATTAATTGCGATTATACAAATCAAACTTTCAGGTAAAGTTGATTTGAATAATTTCGAGGGAAAAATTGTTCCGGGACCGGGCATCGAACCCGGGACATTTGGTTAAACGTACCAACGCTCTACCAACTGAACTACCCGGGAACTCTACCAAACACCGATCCAATTTTTCCCTTTATATCCACAGGCCTCAAAGTGGGCGATTGTTATTGTTTATGCTTGTGGACACACAAAAACGGATGAGAAATTAAAAACTTTTTACATAAAAATGCTGAGAAAGACATTGAGAGCAGTTCGCCATGCAGCTGCTTTGGAATGGAGAAAACTGCGTGACAAACAACCTATTGATTTACACAATAAGCCTGATTTCCTAATATGCATTTTTTTTTAATTTTGAAATGATGAAATTTAATAATTTTGAATTCAAAACATAATTAGAGCATAAGCAAACTAAATGTCAATTATGTTTTACCATGCCATAAGCTACCTTGAGAAAAAAAAATGAAATTGTAGCACAAGATAGAAATTACATAGATATTAAAATATTAACATAAAATTAATATGAATAATAAAATAATGCTGATATTACTTACACTACAGCTTTGAAAATTCGCATGTACTCATATGTACCGAGTAATGTCTAGAACTAGTATACAAAAAATAATTGATATACCTTTTGTAGTTTAGAAATTACCAAAATTCAGTTCAGTTCTCCCTTGAATTGTCAAATCAGCAGCCAAGAGCTTTTTTAGTTTTAAGGTTTTATAGTAATATGTTCTCAATGGCCTATTCATGTTTATCCAGTTATAGCGCGAACATAAACAGAAAATATTATGATGTACCGAAGTACATACGATATTTCCGTGCAGATATTCTTCATATGATGACGCAGAATATCTGCACGGAAATATCATATGTACTTCGATACATCATAATAATATATGATATGCGAAAAATAATCATTTACTGATTTAAGACGGCGCTTATTCCGTCGGATCCCGGCCACTTAGTCACTCATAACGAGTGCACCTCTGCACATGTGTGGACATTGTGCCAACTGTCATACATCTATGACGAAGTGCATCAGGGTAGGCCACTAGAGGGAACCCAAGAGGTGGAACTTAAACTGAGAGGATTCGATCCGACATCGGGATGGGAATCCGGTGTGGCTTAGTGGATAGAGCGTCAGCACGTAGAGCTGAAAATCCGGGTTCAAATCCCGGTGCCGGAGAGAATTTTTCTCCGTTCCACTCATCTTTCATCATAAACAGAAAAACTCTAATGACTTTTCGCATATCTAATCCTGGATATATGACCAATTGTTTGTTACATCTGAAATCTGATTAGGTAATATGAAGCTAATCGACGAAATAAGCATTGGAGGAGAAAAGGACCTGGCCACCCTACCCCATTATCTCCTGGTCTAGTGCAATGTTCGTATCACTTGTGAGGTTCAGACCTGTCTTCGGACAGTTGACTAAACAACAGATATTAAAATGTTAATGAAAAGGAAAAGTGGAACAGTGTGCTATAATGTTATCCGGTTTATGAATATATTCCAACAGACTTTGCGAGAAAGTATCACATGTTTCAATCACATACGAATGCTATATGATTATACTTTTCAGTTATATAATAAGGAACGGAACTATCTGCAGACATTATCACAGTGGTTTCATATTAATAAAGTGTTGGCGAAATATGAGCACAACGAAGACACTATATTTAGCCTATACAAAATTTTATAACTACTGTATGTGCATTAGGCAAATACTACTAACTCTCAATACATGTCCTAAATAAAGTATTATATTAAAATATCAGCAACTTTCACTAACACAATGGATTGATTCTATCTTCCATGTCGTCCTATCTCAGTGGTACTAAATTATTAACTCCTTGCAACACGTTTCTGGAAACTATTACTTATTTTTATTATTAATATTATAATTGTTATTAATTATTGAAAATTATGGCCTCTTTACTATCATTTGTCTCTGCGAAGTTCACATAATGGTAAGACGAAAATGTTATGAAAAGACAAAGAAATAAATTTCCCATAAAGAATTATAATGAATTCCGTTGTGGTTAAAATAATATTAATTCAAAGGAGAGGGTTTAATTTCCAGTAGGAAGGTGAAGATTTATCTCCTATATATTAGAGTGTTTTGTGTGTGTCCGACAACATAAACATGGAGCATCACTAACGAACATGTAAATATCTTTTGATTCAAAATTCTTTCGAAAAAGAGGATGAAAAGGACTATACTATCAGTTTCTAAGATAATGGTGATGATGATTATGATTATGATAACGACAACTATGACGATGAAGTCAAAGAACGTATCAATGTTACTGAGGTATAGGTTTGATAGCAGTTTTACATACGGTTTTTCTAATTCTAGAAAATCGCAAAACTATTAAGATTAGTTCAGATATATTTGTAGCGTCACGTTACAAAATGAGACAATTAGGAAAGACATGTATCCAATTATAATTATATGTATAAAAAGTAGTTTAGCTCTGATGATGATTCTGCTGTTATGTGCATTTATTATTACCAGGCAGTAGGTCTCCGTATCTCACTTGGCGATGTGTCAAAGGAGGAACAATTATTCTTTGTATACATCTGAAATCTGATTAGTGAAATATGTTACTATAGGCCTACAACTGGCAAAACTCCGTTGTAGGAGGTTACTAAACCTTACCGCTGTGCTGGAGGCGGAGTCTGGAGTTTATCTTCCATTAATCTGAACCATTGTCGCTACAGATTGACAAGTCATCTGACGCATCAATGCTATCAGTACGCTCTACTATTGGCTGACAATTAGGAAGGAGGAGGTGTATCACTCTTTAAGATTGACGCGTGAGCAGACCAACGGAATTTTGTAAGTTGTTCCCCTATAGTCAGCGATGTATGAAACAGAAGGGGAAGGGAACTGGCGACCCTAACCCACTACCTCCTGACTTAGTTGCCTCATGAGTGATGCCTTATTGGTGTCACTTATGAGAAGAGATGAGAATTTCATGCACTATATAATCCCACAATATGCATGCATTCATGCGCTATCAAACTATGAAATATACACGATTAAGCGAAAATTACATTAAAATATGAACTTTCATTTTTGTTTCAATGTCCTATTTCATTTCACTTTTTTTGTACAGTTAACAACCTAACAACACTTCTAAATTTGTTTCTGTGAGGTTCCTGCGCTTGTCAGTCAATATGTTCTTGTAGGCAGATAATGACCTCTTTACATCGCAAGAAGTTATGGGCGAAAATTTGAATGAACGTATTTGTGACAGTGTCAGGTCAAATTCTTCATTCAAGTTTTCGCCACAAATAACCTTCTTCACTGAACAAAAGAATCCGTAGTCCGAGTTCGCATTTATGACCCTGTCCAGTTTGTTTTTCGCCGCTACACCCACTTCCCCACGGGCACAACTGAGGGATCTATGGAATTCTTTGCAGATTCTTTCCTTTTTTGCATTCTTGCAATGTATGAAGCAGATGCGACATACTGGCGCCTTTCACAAGTACGAATTTCTTATGACTCTGACCAAAAAACTACTAAATTATTAAAATTGCAGCAGTATAAAATAACTAAGACATGCACTTAGGAGCGCATTTTGTGAGTGAATGCTGAATAATATTCATAACGGACTAATAGACCCAAATTTAATATTTTTTAGACGACATTTCATAAAGAGGTGCCAAAAATGTGTGAACAACGAAGGCGGCCAGTTTCGGCACCTCCATCAATAAAGTTGGGAAGTAAGACAGATTTAAAAATAGTTACGGAAACTTGTATGGTTGCATCACCGCGACTCTACATCATCCGTTGCCCGCCGCGAGTGCGTCAATAGCGCACAGCGAAAAACCCGTCGCTCCTGTCCACACCTCATCTGATCGCTTTGTATTATGGTACACTGATTTCAAGTCTGCTACAAATTATGTTCATTTTTTCTTCTTTCAAACAATATTCTTTAATATGAAATGTTCACAGTGAAAACTGTCTTGATATTTATGTTAGTAAATTTCTCAAGTTTAAATATATCTTTAAAGAGTACTTGTTGGTATTATTTTTAAATAAAAACTTGCGCAACTTTGTAGCCTATATGTATAAGCACATAAGATTCAGAAGAAGGGTTGTAAGACTTCCACCGTTTGATGGAAATCAATAATTCCAACGTTTCAGATCTACTAGATATTAAGTCTCAACATAAGATGGAAAACCCAAAATCCTTCTTCCGAACACAATCACCATGCAAACTTAAATGTCAAAACATCAACACCTTTGATAAGCAAAAGGCTTCTTGTAATGTTTTTCAAAATAAAAACTCCAAAAATTCTGGAGTGTTATTATGTAGCCTACTGTGACGGGTACAATCGAAACTGTTTTTCTGGCACATCCAGTCGCTGCTTAAGCCAGACTGAGATTTTGATGTATAATTTACTTTTTCTGATGTTCACATGCTACGTTAGTGCTGATAATTTCGTCTTTTGTACGAAAACTACTTCGCTCCCGGATGCTAATAATTTTGCTAAGTTCAAGGGCAAGTCCTGCATGTACTTCGTGAAAACATAATTTATCAAATTTTCGTGTGGAAGTTCAATGTTAATCTGTCTTAAAAGAAACGAATGCATTTGTTTCACACTTTGCTTGGTATTCGCGTTTTACTTACGTAATTTAACTATGTGCCATTGTACTCCACTAGGTCTAAGTTCTTCTTACATATTTTCTATGCTTTTGTACACGTTTGCGAATTTTGTAACGTTCACTTTTTTTTTTTTTTTTTTTTTTTTTTTTTTTTTTTTTTTTTTTTTTTTTTATAGAAAATTATACATAATAGTCTACACTTTTATAATTTCATCAGATCCTCGTTTTTCGTCTTCTATCTTTAGTTTCCTCTTATTTAAGTTTGTAATTCTTTCATGTATAAGTTTAAATACGTTTCTTTCTTCTTCTTTACTGTATCTTTTGTTGTCAACGTCGAGCATGAGCAAAGCGATCGCCTTATCAGTAACGTGCCGAGTGGTGTTTCTGTAGTGGGCAGAGTCAGCTATGTTTCCAAATTAGAAGTTTCCATAACAGAAGTTTCCAACGGAGGGATTCTACTGTAAATGTTTAGTAACAAAGAAGATTAGAGAACTTTGCATATATAAGATGCAAGATTATTACGACAGCGCTAATGTTGTTTTAAATAAATTGTATCTTAAATTTCTATCTTATTTTGACAATGCTATAGGCCTTTATGTGTCATATCTGTGTAATAAAGAATACTTGTATTTTTGTATTTGCATTATTTCACAACAGGAATCAGGTTTCTAACCTTAGCAGATATATGTTACTTATGTAGGATATTATACAAACTTAAGATGAAGCAGAATTTCTACATATACATTTTATTACTGCTCTATTATTCTCCCCTCCCTCAACTATCATCGATTCGGAAAAATGTATATTTAGAATATAACTGAAAATAATTATCTGCCTCTGTCGTGATCTTAATTTTCTGATTAATTGTAATATCAACAAAGAAATAGTTTCTATGTAATACACTTTGCATCGTTTCTTCATCGATATTTGTTATTTAACGACTGTATATCAATTGCACGATTATCTAGAATCGATGAAATTGGTGACAACCAGATGGTATTTGGAAAGATGAGTCTAATAATTCGCCACGGGATTAACCGACATTCGTTTTACAACTGGAAATAATCTCAGAAAATATCCCAACCTGTAGTCAACGCAAGAGGGATTCGAACTCACGCCCGAGCGCAAACTCGGAGCACGAGTCCGCTCGCTATCTCTAGACTATACAGATAAATATCCAATTTTTATACGGAAAGACTACCAGCTTGGAAGAGCAACGTTTTCATCTAAGATTATACTTCAGATGATTGCCTTCATATTGACTTTTAAGTTATTATCATAGTACTCGTATATTCTTCACACAAATCTGTTGACGGAATCTAGTTGGACCTTGAACTCGAAAAGGCAAGGCTACTATTTTATGGAACTATATTCCTTAACTGTTATAAAACAAGAAATGTGAAGGTTTCCAATAGGATGTTATAAATGGTTTATGAAAAGCATTTCTGTGTGTTCAATGCGATTACTGTGCACGTATGGAATATTACGGAAAGCAGAATGAGTTTTATTGTCTCAGTAAGGCTACCAAAATGTCAAATCTGAATGTTGCCAATAATACCTTGTCGTATGTCGAAGTCTTATTGTTGCGATCACTGTACCACAGGAATAACTAAACGCCTGCATTGCGTGCTCTCAAGAACCCGCACAACATTTCCTTAAGAGCGATGATTGTATTTTATGTTCCTGATAAGTGAACCTTGTTGGATTTGTATTGCTTGTAGTATGAGCACGTAATTCAGGTGTTTTGGTATCTCCGCCGTACCACTACATTGCATATCAATAAAACTGTGAAATGTAACTTATGAAAATATTAGCCTACCATGTTCAGCGATTCTCTGAGTAGTATTATTTACACCTCTAATAAATTGATAGCCTTCTTAACAGTGGTTTATATGACAGGTTTTTCTCACTATTAAATAATTTATTTTCACCTCATGTAAGAAGTAGCCCTTCGAAGTGATCTCTACCAGGTGTTACTGAGTAAGTGAGATCTGTAGCTTAAAAAAGCTGAGTAGTACTAGCGGAAATGAATCATTTAGACTATAGAGTTTTAACCCGCTATTGTTTTAATACTACGCAATTCCTTATTATAAGAATACATTAATGGGGTGCATATATAACAAAAATTACTGGAAATGGAGTCGTAGAAGTAACACGAACAAGTTTAAGGGGTTAGGTACAGCTTACAGCAGGAAATTTTTTGTAAATATTCAATATTTTTTTCCTCCATTACTGTATCTTGTACAATAATGAAAATTGGTATGTGTAAAACACTATCCTTCTGCTATATGAAAAAAATGTTTTTACGATTAAAAAAAATATTTATATTTTTTTTCAAAATTCAAAGTTCACTGTACAGCAATGAAGCGTTTCCCTCATAACTCATAAACTTGTTAACTTTTTCATGTTCTCTCTCTTTTATTTTATTGCTGAAACTCATGTTTACAATATCATGCTCTTTCAACTACATTTCTTAATAAACAATATTTTTTTTAAATTTGTGTTACATATTTGACCATTTTTAAATAAATTTATTTTTTATCAGACAATCTATCTAAGATAGAGAAGTGATTTTGCATCATATTGTAGATATGGCATGCATAAATACACACAAAAAATTTCATCACAGAATGTTGGATACTTTTTGAGTTATGAGGGAAACGCTTCATCACTGCACAGTGAACTTTGAATTTTGAAAAAAAAAAAAATATATATATATATATATATACATATATATATAATTTTTTTTAATCGTAAACATATGTTTATCATATAGTAGAAGGACATTGTTTTACACATACTCACTATTGTACAAGAGAGAGTAATGGAGGGAAAAAAAAGTTGAATATTTCCAAAATTTTACTCATTTAAGCTGTACCTAACCCCTTAAGTAATGAAAAATTATGGACATTCATAGAAAGAAATAGCGAGGTACAGAAACTAATTTATTGACTAAAATAATAATAATAATAATTTATTTATTTTATTTATTTTATTTTATTTATAATATTAACGTGCAAAACAACAGCACAAGGCCAATTACTGTTTAGCACGATACAAAACAAAACAACAAATGATGATGAGCATGAATGATAGAAAATCGCAGTGAGATGAAATACAAACAATATAATAGTCATCACTAATCTTTGACCAAATGCAAGAAAATAAATAGCAATATCTAACAATAATAACAAATAAGGATATATCATGATAATAATAATAATAATAATAATAATAATAATAATAATAATAATAATAATAATAATAAATATTAATAACAACTTCCTGCTATAATTAGGACTTGGACCAGTTTCGTTCTCTTGTTTGTTATATATCGACACAATCACAAGCAGCTAAAGATCCTAATCATACGGTTAGCAATACCGCAACATTTCCGTTCTTTAAATAACATAGGAATCTCTATGAAAGGAGTAACTTATACCGGTACATCTTGTATTTCTTGCCACAAAATCGCACCCGAGTTAACTGCAATTATTGCCAGCACTTGGTTCATAGTGAAGGAGTGAATTTAATTAATTAGTATATTACAATCATAACTTTCAAAATCCAGAAGTAGCATACCGCATCAAAGATATTTTCTTGCCTTGGATTTTGAGGTGTGCGTACTAGAGACGCAGTTAAGGCGTTGCGCTGCAAGCTGGAAATTCGTGGGTTCGATCGCCGAGGGAGTCAGAAATTTTCTCCATTGATACAATTATTTCTTTGGCCGCAGTACAGTCCTGGGGTTCACTTAGCCTCCAAAAGATGAGTACCAAGAATATTAACTTGGGTGTAAAGGCGGCAAGTACGTAGGACTGGCACCCTTACTGCTACTAATGTCTGTAAAAGTGGGAGCTTTCCTGTGCACTTCTATGGCTCATAATTGGAATAACTTTATTTTATTTATAGGCATACATAATTATTGTAATTATCAAGTCAAGACATTTGCTTGCGTTGAATGTCTTGATGTTTTTGGCTAAAAACATCGTAAAATACTATAGATTCTTGTTACTTATACATGGCCCGTCGCTGTGGCCTGGGTTACTAGCAGAAAATTGAAAGTTTGTTTTGTTTTTCTTTACTTGGTTATTTAGCGACGCTGTATCAACTACGAAGTTATTTAGCGTCGATGGTATTGGTGATAGCGAGATGATATTTGGCGATATGAGGTCACAGATTACCTGACATTCGCCTTATGGTTGGGGAAAATCTCGGAAAAAACCCAACCAGGTAATCTGCCCAAGCGGGAATCGAACCCGCGCTCGAGTGCGACTCCGGATCGGCAGGTAAACGCCTTAGTCGAAAAATTTGTTAAATATATGAGGCTACCAAGTGCAAAACTCGCCTTATCCAAATTAAAAAAAAAAGAGTTACATATGGGATGTTGTACAGTACTTCTTGCAGCTCTGTATCTACTGATATAGTCGGTTTGTGCAAAACTTGTCTAATTCCTCTTCCACAGAGCTCAGAAAACTACTATCAAAAGCAAAACTGTCCATGTCCATAACGGTTTTTCCTGTTTTCTGACAAATCACTTTACCTGGCGAGTTTTGCATTTGATAGCCTCATATATAGGCCTATATATATGCACTAGGTCTGTGTTCCTACCTTGTATTAATTTTAACAATATTCTTGCTCCATGCTTAGCATAATCTGACGAGGGAATCGACCTCTGTATCAATATATATATATATATATATATATATATATATATATATATATATATATATATATATATATAGTGTTAATTAAAACGCTTTGTGTAAGCGAGGATGAAATGGACAAATGGAACAAATTCTGGAAGGCTAATAAGTTATGATGGTAATAACTGATGATGATAAATGTGACAATGATGACGACGACGACAACAGTGACAATATCTCACCGTCTTAATTCAATTGAATGAAAGCTAAAAAGAATAAACAAGAATTCTTTCAGAATGAGGAAGTTGAAATGAAGTCCTTATTTGAAAATAGACAAGTATTAGCGTAGTACGTGCTGGTGTAAATGTAATATCCTTTAGAAACTGTGAGCAGTACGTCAAATAAAAAGGCATCCACCGTTTACTTCTTAAATCTACGTGGGATGATTCAGTAAATCAGAAAATCATGCGTGTCTGATCGTCCGTCTGAATGAATCAAGAGACGAGTAACCTAACCAGCGCGAGATGCACAGTCCGTCCAGAAAGTGAATAACGTTCCTAACGGGAAACTCTTCAGGCGAGGTTCTGAGAACTTGGTGTTGTGTAAGTGGAATTGGTGTTAAGTATTTATGTCAACAACAAAAAATTGTCAAAGTTAATTTGCACACATGACGGCGATTATATATTGCTTAAACATTCGAATGCTGTCTAATTTGGAGCTAACGAGATGTCAATAATACATTTGGATCTATAGTGAGTTATGGACCCTGGGGGTTTGTATGTATGATGTATTTATTCACAATGCAATGGGTATATACCCGGTGCCAGTGGTAACTAATTACACTCAATAATGACAATAATAAACTTATTAATTAAAATACAATTAATAATAATACTAATAATTAATACTAATAATAATAATAATAATAATAATAATAATAATAATAATAAATAATAAGGAACATCCTAAATTAAATGAAGCACGATCACTTAAAATAACATTTAAAGTAAATCTAATTTGTATCTTAAACCTAAGTTCGAACTAAAACCCACGAGTATGATATGTTCATATCTGCACAAGTACCTTTCAACACTACACTCATTTCGCTGTCAACTCACTCACTGCACTGGAACTACGACACATTTCACTGATTCTATCCTGATTTCACTAACACTTCAAAAACATTTCACTGTTCAAATACTTTGCACTGCCACTATAAACTATAAAGCTTCACTGACAAGAACACGTTTCACTTACACAACATACTTCACTGACACAACATAATTCTTCACTGATGCAACACTTCAATAAAAAAATATCATTTACACCCTTTAAATACTGTGTATAATTACCGTCTATTAGTAAAGTCCTTAAGCCTATTTTTAAATACATTTTTGGTTGTTGGTAAAGCCTTTAGTAAGTCTGCAGGTAAAGCATTCCAGTCCCTGATAGTTGTAAAACTTGGTAGAGGTTCTCTTCTCGCATTCCGTGAAGTTCAGTTTTTTTAAGATTAATTTTAAGTTCTTTGTCCTTTCTCTAAGTTCTATTGCTTTCCTGAAATATGTCCCGTTTTCTTCTAATTTGTTATATGCATATTGTATTTTCTATGGTTTTTTCTGAGTGTTGATTGTGGTTAAGAAATGAATTGATCAAACTAAAGTGAACTAGATACTAATGTCAAGATTTAATAAGATTATAATGACGTGTATTAGGTAGAAAAAAGATCCCAGTGAGTATAACCGGGTGAAGTGTTGCGAGTTAGATGTAATGTAGAAAGACGGAATTATATATAAATTTAGTTAGCAAGATTAGAGTGCTGAAAGGAACGTAAGTGTGGAACGAACAGATGGTGCACATTTAAAATCAATAAGAAGAAATTGACTGTTTGGAGTTAAGTTAATAGTGAGAGTAGAAGAGTTATTAATTTAACAGGCTGTCGGGATTGCATGCTAATTGTAGGTATATGTAATAGAAAGTTATGGTGAAACCCGTATACATAAGTTGTGGTACACCATAACTAATATAAATGTTGATGACAAATATATGTCTGTCTGTCAGTCAGTCAGTCAGTCAGTCAGTCAGTCAGTCAGTCAGTCAGTCAGTCAGTCAGTCAGTCAGTCAGTCAGTCAGTCAGTCAGTCAGTCAGTCAGTCAGTCAGTCTGTCTGTCTGTCTGTCTGTCTGTCTGTCTGTCTGTCTGTCTGTCTATCTATCTATCTATCTATCTATCTATCTATCTATCTATCTATCTATCTATCTATCTATCTATCTATCTATCTATCTATATGCATATTGTAGAATATGTTTACAATACGAAAAAAATTCATAAAATATTTCTCAAAGAATAACGAACAGAAGAACAAAAACACACTACAGCTGAGTCTAATTTTGGAATCACAAATCTCTTACGTTTAAGTAATATCATTTCTCTTAATTTCATTGAAATTATCAAGATTACGGCATCTTATTTCTGATTACATTTTATTAGTTGTTAGTTACTCAATACCATTTCCAGAGCATGGGAGGAGTGATAGTAGGAGGAAGAAGAATAAAGTGCACAAGATTTTCTGATGATATGCCGTTATTAGAAGAAGAGGAGAGGATACTAAGGGATATGCTTACTTACTTACAAATGGCTTTTAAGGAATCCGGAGGTTCATTGCCGCCCTCACATAAGCCCGCAATCGGTCCTATCCTGAGCAGGATCAATCCAGTCTCCACCATCATATCTCACCTCTCTCAAATCCACTTTAATATTATCTTCCCATCTACGTCTCGGCCTCTCCAAAGGTCTTTTTGCCTATGGTCTCCCAACTAACACTCTATATGCATTTCTGGATTCGCCCATGCATGCTACATTCCCTGCCCATCTCAAAAGGGGATATACCACTGGAACTAAATGGCAGCTGTGAGCAATATGGATGAAGATAAATGCAAACAAGACGAAGACCATTTTCATAGGAAAAGAGTAAAGAAGATAAAATTAAAAATAATGGAGATAATTATTACAGTTGTCTGAACACTATTTATTGATAAAATAAATAAAATAATAAAACTGGTTAGAAACCATACATGTTTCGGGGGCTATGCTGCCCCATCTTCAGTGGTTGTACCACGACTACGGTGTAGATGTTCTACCGCTTGTCGTATCTTAAAGAGGACTGAACATAAGTCCTATTTTTGAAACTTTTTTAAAATTCTTAACATCAGTTTTTAACTTCATTGATGGTCAATCTTTAATTCCAAATATTTTGGAATGAATAACATTCACATCTTGTCATTGACTTTCTATAATAATATGACATTTTAACATTATTCTTGGGTCACCATTGGTATTACTTAAGATTTATATATTGTATCATCAGAATTGTATTATATATATTTCTTCTATAAGATATCATTTAACAATATTTAATAACTATTCTTAAGTTTATTTTTTTATTAAGTTTATAATGAAATTTCAATTCAATACATTAGATCATTTTACTTTTTAACGATATTGTCTCAGACTTGGTATTTTATAAATTTTATAATTTTGTAGCATATTCAAGATCTTTATACAATCCATTCTCTTGTTGCAGTCGTGGTACAATCACTGAAGATGGGGGAGCATAGCCCCCGAAACATGTATGGTTTCTGACCAGTTTTATTATTTTATTTATTTTATCAATAAATAGTGTTCAGACAACTGTAATAGTTATCTCCATTATTTTTAATCTTCACTTATGAACACTGTTGTATTTTGACCTTTTAAGTATTTAATCATGGTTACTAGTGAAGAAGAAAACCTGGTCAACCAGTACCACGATATGCGCCTTCAGATAGAATTGTTAAACAAGAAAATTTGGTTTAACAAAACATGTCTTAAAGAGGATTTAAAACCCAAATATGTGAACATCAAACCTAATACTAATTCTCGAAGTGCTAAACACATAGATAAATTCTGCACAAGAACTTGGTTAACAAATGAAATTAAATCAATTTTCATACAGAAAGATGAAATTAATCTAAAATTATATAAGTGTCATCTTAATATACTCAACACCATACATCCCATAAAATGGGAATTAATTCAAAAAGAAATTTTTCTACGTATTAGCAATAAAGTTAGATTTCAATTTCTCAAATTACGTAAAAAATTACAAAATCTTCGAGCTTCACAAAAACCTAAGAGACAAGAACCCAATAACAGCTCTTCAGTTCAACACTCTTTTCAAGAACGAATAGTGAATTTATCACATGTTACTTTTGACAACAAAGAAACACAATTGTTAAAGAATGGACAAAAGTACAATTTGGATGTAAATCACACTAACTCGATTCAACAGCTAGTTCTAGATTCGGAAATAGCCTTGCAAAACGTAAGTAATCCTAAAAAAAACATATTACGCCATAAAATAGCAGCTAGAATTAATAAAATACGATTCAACATAAAACAAAACAGAACATTCAATCAAGCAAATAAACAAACAATGCAGAATTTACGTAATAAAATTACAGAAAATGATTTGATTATCACTAAAGCGGACAAAGGAAATGCAACTGTAATATTAGACAAATCCCAATACACTGAAAAAACAGAATCTTTCATCTCCAATAATAATTTTGAAATCTTAAAAAAGGATCCTACCGCCCACTATCAAAAGAAGTTAAAAGACACCCTGAAATCCATAGAATTTACAGTTACAAATAAAGAAAAACGTTCTTTAGTTCCAATGAATCCGAAAGCTCCTTCAATGAGATCGTTACCAGACATCCCCATTAGACCGGTTATCAATTTTCGTACAGCTCCCACATATAATACCGCCAAATTTCTGCAAATTTATTTGAAGAAAAACTACAAATTTCGTAATAATTACAGTATTAAGAACACAAAACGGTTAATTGATACATTACAATGTTTACAAATTAATGAGAAATGTAAAATGGCTTCTTTGGATGTCATCAATATGTATACCAATATTCCTATTAGAAACACGATCCAGTAAATTGAACAGAATTTAAAAGAACAAAATATTAGTCAAATAGAGATTGATGAAATAATCACATTACTTCGAGTTTGCACAGATCAAAATTATTTCACCTTTAACAATAAATTTTACAAACAAACTGACGGTCTTCCCATGGGCTCTCCATTGTCAGGTATTTTAGCTGAAATTTTTCTTAATGACCTAGAAAATACATTCATTGATTCTAATACTCACAAAATCATAAAATGGAGACGTTATGTCGATGATGCTATTCTTATTTACCAAAATATTACTTCTCAAAATTTACTAGATAATATAAACTCTATACACCCCAGTATCCAATTCACTAAAGAAGATGAAATGAATAATTCTTTGCATTTCCTTGATTTGACTATAGAAAGGAAAGACAACGAGTTTTGTTATAAAGTATACAGAAAACCAACCCAAACCACACATTTAATCCCCAGTCATTCAAGCCACCCAATTCAACATAAGAAAGCAGGGTTACATAGCTTAATCAATAGATTGCTGGATACTCCTATGTCCATATCAGACTATGACAAGGAATTAGAAACAATTTATTCTATAACTTCAGACAATGGCTACAATAGGCAAATAGTTGAAAGAATTATTTATCAAACCAATCGAAAAAGACACTTAAAAAATTATACCCATTTGTCAAATAATAAAGAGAAGAAGGATTACGTAAGCTTTGTTTACACAAATCCATATGTTCATAACATTGCCTCCATTTTTAAAAAACTTAACTTTGACATAGCGTACAAAACAAACCACTCCTTAGGCAAAATTTTGTTTAATAAATTTCCTATTACAAATTTTAAGAAATTCAATAATTCACGTGTATATAAACTGAAATGTCAATTTCCAGAATGCGAAGCAACATATATAGGTCAAACTGGCCGAAACTAACATAAGATATAAAGAACACAAAAATACATCTCATGAAGCTTCGCATTCAGCTTTTAGTGAACATATTTTTAACAGTCAACATTGTTTCACTAACATTAATTCCGATATGGAAGTTCTACACACCAACAGAAAAGGCAAATTATTAAATATATTGGAATCAATAGAAATTTATAAAGATAAGCTTATTAACCTTCATAATTTGAACGACAAAGCTATTTATGATAATAATATCCTTTTGACCTCTACATCACTTCCGGTTCGAACAAAAAGAGATCAACGTAGTATTGGTTACGTATTCTTTGTCTTGCTCTTTAGCATAGTCAGTCCTCTTTAAGATACGACACGCGGTAGAACATCTACACCATAGGTGAGTTCAGCATCTAAATTGTAGTAGTTTCCATTCTTCTAAAGTATTTCTGATTGTACTTATAGTATAAGAACATAAGTTCTATTTTTGAAACTTTTTTAAAATTCTTAACATCAGTTTTTGCCTTCATTGATGGTCAATCTTTAATTCCAAATATTTTGGAATGAATAACATTCACATCTTATCATTGACATTCTATAATAATATGACATTTTAACATTATTCTTGGGTCACCATTAGTATTACTTAAGATTTATATATTGTATCATCAGAATTGTATTATATATATTTCTTCTATAAGATATCATTTAACAATATTTAATAACTATTCTTAAGTTTATTTTTGTATTAAGTTTATAATGAAATTTCAATTCAATACATTAGATCATTTTACTTTTTAACGATATTGTCTCAGACTTGGTATTTTATAAATTTTATAATTTTGTAGCATATTCAAGATCTTTATACAATCCATTCTCTTGTTGCAGTCGTGGTACAATCACTGAAGATGGGGGAGCATAGCCCCCGAAACATGTATGGTTTCTGACCAGTTTTATTATTTTATTTATTTTATCAATAAATAGTGTTTAGACAACTGTGATAATTATCTCCATTATTTTTAATCTTCACTTATGAACACTGTTGTATTTTGACCTTTTAAGTATTTAATAAAGAAGATAAACTTGCGAATTCAAAATGAGGCAATAGAGCAAGTGAACCGCTTCAAATACTTGGAGTGTACTATAAGTAGTAAATGAGAAATCAAAAGGAGAATAGCAATGACAAAAGAAGCTTTTAACAGAAAAAGGAGTATTTTCTGGGGATCTCTGGAGAAAGACCGAAGAAAGAGACTAGTGAAGTGCTCTGTATGGAGTGTAGCATTGTATGGACATTACGACGAAGTGGAGAGAAGCGACTACAAGCATATGAAATGTGGATATGGAGAAGGATGGAGCGTGTGAAATGGACAGACAGAATAAGAAAAGAAGCTGTGCTGGAAAGAGTGGGTGGAGAAAGAATGATGCTGAAACTGATCAGGAAGAGGAGAAGGAATCGGCTGGGTCACTGGCTGAGAAGAAACTGCGTACTGAAGGATGCACTGGAAGGAATAGTGAACGGAGAAGAGTTCGGAGCAGAAGAAGATATCAGATGATAGACGACATTAAGATACAGTATATGGATCATATGCGGAGACTAAGAGGAAGGCAGAAAATAGGAAACTGGAGAATGCTGGGTCTGCAGTGAAAAACCTGTCCCTGGGCAGAACACTATGAATGAATGAATGAATTACTCAATGTCTTTAACTCTACTCGGAACATAGGTATGAAATCTTAACACTATATTTATCGTTGCCGGAGTCTACTTCTTCTTTTTATCTTCATCAGCTAATTCTTATTCTTCATAATCTTCATCATAAACCTTCAATGATTAGCTCGTTCTGTCGTCATTTCTCGTATTTTCAAGCAACACTAGACATTCATAAGTAGCGCTAATGTGGTTAGCATGACACAAGGGTACTGGAAAGGCAACGTAGGACAAGACACTCAGTGCCGTTAAGAGGAAGATAAAGCTCCACTTCGTGCAGCTCAGATTACGTGTTCTAATCCTGTCCAAGGCCCTAACCCTACTATATTACCATATTTCTACTTTATTCAACTATGTAACCTGGTGTTCTTGTGTCATGCTGACCACAGTTGCGCTACGTATGAATTTTCCGTTAATCATGTTAAAGAGAGTGGCTCTCCAGAACGTGTAGAACTGGTCCTCTATGTGACTACCATGCTAACGGCTATAAGTTACACAATAACAGGTCTGGACAGGAAGCCTGAGAGTTTTATGTGCTATCATCATTATTATTACGAAATCTGACTTACTTCGGTTTAAGATGAATGCGGTAGGTAACTTCAATTCAATGCCAGAGTTACTAGACAAGGGATGGTGAGAGGTGCCTGATGAACTGATATCTAGAGCGGCTTCACTTCATGGAGGACTTTCACATAATACCCTGCTCCAAAATCAAGTGCTTGACACATGTGTAGCTTTTGCTGAGTATACAGTATGTTAATGTGCCGGTTGGCCAGGCTACATACTTTAGAGAATGCAACAAACTGTAACAGGCATTGTTACCCTCTACACTTCTTCAGGTCCCCATCATCCTCCAGTTTCGATAAAACTAAAAATATGATGATAGTGTCCATTCCAAAAACAGAAGAACTCCCCAGAACATAACCAGCCAAGAACTAAAGTAGGCTAAGGCCAGTAGGCCTTCTCTTCCGCCCAGCCAGACTAAGTATATATCAGCCAGAATCCCAGAAGTGAATGGACAGAGTATTCCATAATAATTCACAACGATCTGCGAATTGGATCCATTGTTGACAATTTTACTTGAATTATTACTACTTTGTCGCGCGCAATTCACTCTCGGGCGATTACGTGCATTGCTATAGAAGGCGAGGTCTTTGAAAACCAGATTTACTACAAATTTTTCTGGTGAGTAGTAACGTCAATGTACTTTAATACATTTATAATACATCCAGTATAATTTTCCTGCACATTTAAATGCTTAAATCTTCAGAAATTCTACGTTCATGTTCAACTTTCAGGTGGTTGTAATTTAGTCATTTTTTTTAAATTATGACATACGCTTATATGAACGTTTTTCATCACAATTTTATCAGAAATTAATACTTCGAAAAACGTATTATTTGCCTTTCTTGTGTTAAAATTTATATTATCTTGTTAACATGTTCCAGCTTGCTATTGGCCATCTTCAGAACTGGTTGTTGCTGGTCTTAGCGCCTTTTGTTTTGTTTCCTGTGGGGGTGTGTTTGTGTAGTGTAATGTGGAGTCAAAGAGTGTGTGTGTTCTGAAATTGAGTTGTGTATTGAGAATTTTCATTTGGATGTGTTTTTGTGTGTCTGTATATTTCGTATTGTTCTAGTGTGTTTAGTTTCTTTCTGGCTTTTTGGTTGGATGTGTAGAATTTCAACAACCAGCTCTGAAGATCGCCAATAGCAGGCTGAATCATGTTAATAAGGTAATATAAAATTTAACACAAAAAGGCAAATAATACGTTTTCCGAAGTGATATAGTGTTAAACGTTGTGCAATCAAGGCGTATTAAGGAATTAATACCTAGAGTATTGCACGATCATTACTTCTCATAGCTACTATAATCTTGTTTCCAGTCTTGTTACTCCTCCTATTACTGTTATACTAAATATACTTCTATTCCTATTGCTACTGAAACTACTATTACTAATAAGTTATACTTCTATATTCATTCTATTCACATTACGTCTATCTGGAGTAGGCTACTAGACTTGTTAATTCGAGGATTCTCCGAGTACATCATATCGCTGTGATTATGATCATGGACAGGTGCTTGTATTGCTGGACATAATTTCTGTGCTCCTATGTTGACATGACATTGGCAAACAACAAGGTCTCTACGAGGTCGACAACTCTTCGTGTGTACAGCTGAGGCTTAGGAGAACAGGACAGTCCAGTTTGAAACGATCAGATCCCAGAATGACATCATGTCTTACGAATTCCAACATAAGCAGTAACACGTTTGGTATATGAGACTTTGTACGAATATGGCAGTAATTTTCTTCCCAACATACATTTTAGGATAAAAATATTTGTGCTTCAATCACGATAAATAATAGACTAGTTTCTTCTTTGCACATTCTTCCATTTTCACAAGTGTAAGGATTGAAATCGTTAGTCCATTTCATTCCGGTAACTACAAAGTTACAAATCAGAGTTGCAGGATTCTTGAAATCGTGACGAAGTCACAGCTTTAAGGAACATTTCTCCAGTTTAGAAGTAGAGTACTAATTCCCCTCTCTGCCGAGAATCGAACCTACATTGGTTTGACTGCTAAATTCCACATTATATGCGCTAAAATAAATGAAGGCATAAAGACGAAAGTATACGTTAAGTATGACATAAAAAGCCATCGTCATCCAAACAAAGGTTTTTGACCACAAGCTTAAGTGAACACTCCACTAAAAATGACAACTTTTTTCCTAATAATTTTTTATCAACCGAATTTTGAGAGCCACTCTTGTAAATTCTTTAAGACTGTACATTTGGATAAATAATTAAACTGTAAAGAATCAAGTTCCTAAGTCGTAGGATTTGTAACAATTTTTGTGGTAAGTGTAAGAATGATGTAATTTTTAGTTAAAAATTGCAAAACAATATCTTTACAAAGCAATTAACAACACATTTTTAGCTTCAGAACACTAGCCAATTAAAGAAATGACACTTCTGAATAGTTCATTCTCTATTTGTAATATTTTTTTGCCTTCAAAACTAAAGAAAAAATGTATTTTACTAACAACTTCAAATTAGTGTAACTCTGAAAATATTGAGATTAGGACAAATGTTTATATGAAATTTTTTCTCTGAATGTCTTCGGATATAAGCTCCGTAAGGGTCGGTTATTTTTTTTTTTTTTACAGTATGCATGCTCCATTACTGTGGAGTAATACTACATGCATTGGTTGACCTTAATCTATGTTCATATAATTGCTTTATATTGTTCTAAGAGTTACTTTATAGGCAATATAGATGCATGAATTTTGTACTTTTCTTTCATTGTAATTTGTCAAATTGTATATTGTTAGTAAATTTTATCAAGTTCTTATAGTATTTGTGCACTAGTTTGTCTTTATTCACTGGCCAGTTTTCAGACTTCAGAACTGCCGCTTTCAGAACGTCTCTTTCTCTCTCAAGTAATTTACAATTGTATAACAAATGATCTATCGTTTGTTCGTCATTGTTGCATGGACATAATGGGCTATCTATAATTTTATATTTATGTAGATAAGATTTTATATTTCCGTGTCCTGTTATTATAGTTGTGAAATCCTCGTGAATCCCTGTATACATATATATATATATATATATATATATATATATATATATATATATATATACAGTATATTGTATATTCTGTGTATATTTTTTTCTGTTCTGTATAAAATTTGCAAATTCAAATATGAATATTATTGTCAAACAACAACAATAATAATAATAATAATAATAATAATAATAATAATAATAATAATAATAATAATAATAATAATAATAACAACGCCGAAATAATATACGAGTAATTGGTTGGAATTTAAAAGTTATAGCAGAACCGGAGCTTTCTCAGAACAAGAACTCTCACTTTCAGTAGAAATGAGGTTTGACCAATGTTTAGAAGAACATGAACTGTCTTTTAGAAAAAAATCTGCTCCTATTAACATAATTTCACCTTCTCACACATAGCTGATACTACTTTTGTTAATAATGCAACGAAATTTGACATTCTTTCTTCTATTCTTATTAATGTTTCCGAGCGAAAAGAGAACGTAAATCAAATAGAAATAGGCAAACTATGATTACAGACTAACAGACCGAATCGTGGTAGAATACCGTTGCGTTGTATACACGCTGAAATTCCTTACGCGTTAAATACTCTGATGTTGCCAAGAATAAAACAACAGACATGTAACAGGAGGGACTTAAAAAACTGAGTAATAGGTTGAGAAATCCAACACATTAATGTGTTACTCTTGATGTTTTACGTTTTGAGAGTCTAGTGATGCGTGACGCCAAACAGAGTAGAATTCTTGCAGTTACGGGATCACCTATCCACTTAGTTACATGACCTACTCTGACGTTGCTGACAAGAAGAGAGATTTGCGATAAACAGCATCACAGTGCTATGGCCTATTGGTGCTAACTCCATCAGTCAGAATAAGGCGAATAAATGAATAGTTAATTTATGTGTGAATTTAGGTCTATGCATGGTCTTTCAGTTTCATTAGCGCCGTATTGAAGTAATTACACTTTTGGGAGACAGTTTAGACTTTATTAAGCAGCTTACATCACTTCAAGCATTTCTTTCTATCCCTCGTCATAGAACGTCTTTATACTCATCCTCCTATACTGTAGAAATACCTCGCCTATGGAATTCGTTACCTAATGACGTCAGGGACTGCCGGACTTCATTACAATTCAAAATTAAATTGGAAAATTTTGTATTATTTAATGCTTTTTAGGTATTGCTAGAAGGGTGATTTGTGTTTTCTTTTACTCTAGATTAAAATTGCAAGTTTCTTGTTTATGTTTGTTAATTAGTTACGATACAATTAATTACGATACTTGATCACTCATTTAAAGTTTGTGTGACTGCAACCTGTATATATTTTTGTGTGGCTTTATTTGTTTGTAGTGTGATTTTGTTTCTTTTTATTTCTATTATTGTATTTGTATTTCTGGTGGTTGGAAGAGAAGGCCTGATGGCCTTAACTACACCAAAATAAATAAATAAATAAATAAATAAATAAATAAATAAATAAATAAATAAAACAAATAATAAATACTTCAAGGTTCGGAAGAGACTGTCCCGTTTGCCATTTGAGGCTCTCGAGGTGATTTCTTGTGATTTGTATTTCTTCGTCTTCTTCTTTTTTTCCTTCTTCAGGTGTTACAACACTAGACTCTCCCTAGCAGATATAGGGAGTTCGTACCGAAAATGTTAAGTTGTGTGAGTTTAGACTAAATATCCACCAAATGAACAGTAGTATAGCGGCTCTCAACGTCAACAAACCAACAAAACAAACTTACATGTACAGTCGGGTGATAACCAAACTTGTCTTTGTGCCTTAGAATAAGAAAAAGATAATAATAGCCTATTGTATAAAAAATACATTTGGCAATTAGAATCTTCCCAATTTTTAATATCAAATAATTTACTCATACTTATAATAATAAGAAACAAAATACAGAATTATATGTATCTAGCCTTTTTTTATTTTAGTTGGTTATTTAACGACGCTGTATCAACTACTAGGTTATTTAGCGTCGATGAGATTGGTGATAGCGAGATGATATTTGGCGAGATGAGGCCGAGGATTCGCCATAGATTACCTTGCATTCACATTACGGTTGAGGAAAACCTCGGAAAAAACCCAACCAGGTAATCAGCCCAAGTAGGGATCGAACCCGCGCCCAAATGCAACTTCAGACCGGCAGGCAAGCGCCTTAACCGACTGAGCCACCCCGGTGGCTTCTAGCCTTGTTACAATTAATAATAATGTATATTATCAGTTTATCAAAGGAGGTACTCTTCTATGTTCAGAAAAACTTGTAGGATAAAGATTGGTAATACTGTGATACGAGTAATATTGTGATAGTTCTTTTTGAGAATTTATTACAAGATCAGTTTTTTGCGTCAACGTATTAAGGGAATGTTCGTGGACAATTTGCTGCACAAAACCGGTCCTTCTCCGCTCAGTAAAATTGTAATAGATTCTCAAAAAGAACTATCACAATATTACTCGTATCATAGTATTACCAACCTTTATCCTATCCTGAAAATATTCATTCTATGTCAAAAGACGTAACTGGAGATAATATGAAATATGATACAGTATTCCTTATTGTATCACCAAGTGAACAGCAGCTGCTTTGTGAATCTTACAGTGAATTTCGTATATTTCACATTATACTAAACCCATAATTCATTTCAAAAGCACACTTCACACTAATTTGGCCACAAAAAAATGGGACAATGTGTCCACGTTTAATTTGTTTTTGTGACTAAATAATGGAAGCAAGACAGGCCTATGCGAAGTTGGCACTTCGAGAACCAGATAATAATACAATAGCGTTAAATAGAGAAGGAGAATCTATGAACTACTTGCAAAGATGGAGAAAGCATTGCAAGGTGCTATACACCGTTATGTATACTGTTATTGTAAATAATCTAAGCCGAACTGGATCGATATTGTTGTTTGTGTTCTTGTGTGTGCATGAAGATGGCGGACAATAGCTTTCTTGCAAGTATACCATTTAAGTGGTTATTATTTATGCATACAACCTCCGGCAGTTAGAGGTGAGACGAATGGGAAAATGGACTGTAAGGATGGTTTTTAACCACAGAGATATATCTGAGATTGCTCTGGCAGATTCGTAACGGTCATAGGATATAATAGACTATTCTCTAATATCAGTGGGACGCCAGTTATACGAGCCTTCAACTGGCACCATGACCGTCTATCGCATGATAAAATCTCGCCGCAAGACGTCCTACCTGCACCGGAAATTCTCTCAGTTGCCAACGAGTAACGTCCACAGAGCGTTCCGGTTTGGAAGAACGTTATCTTTTTCTTACAGATTTAATTCATAGGCCACGAAACAAAAAGAGTAGTGAATTTAGGATGATATCTATTTTAAGTTAGGAGAAGTACTAATTTGACTTCTTACGTTTACTAAGCAAGAAGTATGAACCCTATTTTTGTACTTTAAGTAGTGTTAATTTAAGATAATATAATTATTTCTTTATTACCAGTATTCGGTGTATACCCAATAAGTCTGACTCGATGTCTAATTTTTAAGTTAGCGGCATAGGGAAAGGTTTCTGCATCCCCGGGCCATATAAAATAAGATTAAGTTACCAACATATCTCCATTCCAAAACAATTGCAGATCTTATCTGATAGTATTGTTTCTACAGAGAGATTTTGTGAAATAGTGAATTACAAAATTATGTAAAAATATGGATATGTCATACATAAAGTTAATGACTAGTTATATTTAGGGCACCTTATCTTCCAGGTTCTGGAAATTCTTATTATTACTACAGAGTTTGTTATTATGTCGGGTGTTGTAACGATGTCCTATTGTATTTGTTTTCCTTTATAACAATGGGAGACATGGCGAAATACAATAATATGTCTTCCAGGGTTATGAAGGAAAACATGCTCAGATAAATTACCTTTCATAGACAGTCTTCATATGAAACAACGAATCAAAGTCACGATAGGAGAAGAAAGTGAAATATGGAAAGGAGTACGTCAATGATGCCCTTTATCACCTACCCTGTTCAACATCTACTTGGAAGATTTAGTAAAGAACTGTTCTGAGAACATGGGAGGAGTGATAGTAGGAGGAAGAAGAATAAAGTGTATAAGATTTGCTGATGACATGGCGTTCTTTATTTTTTTTATTTTATTGGGTTATTTTACGACGTTGTATCAACATCTCAGATTATTTAGCGTCTGAATGAAATGAAGGTGATAATGCCGGTGAAATGAGTCCGGGGTCCAGCACCGAAAGTTACCCAGCATTTGCTCGTATTGGGTTGAGGGAAAACCCCAGAGAAAACCTCAACCAGGTAACTTGCCCCGACCGGGATTCGAACCCGGACCACCTGGTTTTGCGACTAGACGCGCTGTCAGTTACTCCACAGTGTGGACATATGGTGTTGTTAGCAGAAGACGAGATGATACTAAGGTATATGCTACTGGAGCTAAATGACAGCTGTGAGTAGTAAGAAATGGAGATAAATGCCAACAAGACGAAGACCACGGTCATAGGAAGAAAAATAAAGAAGGTAAACTTGCGAATTCTAAATGAGGCAGTAGAGCAAGTGGACAGCTTCAAATACTTGGGATGTACTATAAGCAGTAACATGACTTGCTGTCAAGAAGTCAAATGAAGAATAGCAATGCCAAAGGAAGTTTTTAAAAGAAAAAGGAGCATCTTCGGCGGACCTCTGCAGAAATAACTAAGGAAGAGATTAGTGAAGTGCTTTGTGTGGAGTGTAGCATTGTATGAGGCAGAAACATGGACATTACGACGAAGTGAAGAAAAGCGACAAAAAGCACTTGAAATGTGGTTATGAAGAAGGATGGAGCGTGTAAAGTGGACAGACAGAATAAGAAACGAAGCTGTGTTGGAAAGAGTGGATGAAGAAGGAATGATGCCGAAACTGATCAGAAAGAGGAAAAGGAATTGGCAGGGTAACTGGTTGAGAAGAAACTGCCTTCTAAAGGATGCACTGGAAGGATTGTGAGAAGAGTTCGGGGCAGAAGACGATATCAGATGATAGACGACATTAAGATATATGGATCATATGAGGAGACAAAGAGGAAGGCAGAAACTTTGAAGGACTGGAGAATGTTGGTTTGGAGTGAAAGACCTGCCCTTGGGCAGAACATATGAATGAATAAGTAGACAGTCTTAGCATAATAACATCGGCACTCTCATTATGTCACCGATTTATACCTTATTCCGCTAATTCATCTTATTAGCTTGTTTTATATGCTATCTCTGAAGAAATATCTTTGTTATAAACATTATTAATTTATTTAAAACTTAATAACAGCACACTCAGTACATATGAAAAAGAAAAGAATATGATAAAAGTACAGGGTATGGTTTACACTTCCCTTTGAATTTCTTTTTACTGAGTCCGTACTAAAAATATTTTACCTTTTAAAAATTATGTCTGTCCTAAGAATATGACAGGAACTTATAGTTCATTATTTTTATGAAAAATTATAAAATAAACCTTGAATTGGCACTCAATGTAAATAAAATAAGAAAAGCGCAGTGCATGACTCTAAAAACACTTCACTGCAAACAGTGTGTTTACTGTACTAAAGGAGACTGGAATGTAACTTGCACTATGTTGCAATAATTGTGGTGTGGTAAAGTTGTAACGCGTTTTTCTAAAGTAAACGAAATACGACGTAATTGTTCCAATCCTGCTACTGCACGACTTGTAAGCAACGTAAATAATAAACTCACAGTACGGCACTAACAATTGCAACTATTTCTGAGATTGTCTTACAGTCGCATTTTGAAGGTCTGATGTTCCGTTACACACCAATTATCATCTCACTAGATCTCGCCAAAAAAATTGTAAAAAATTGAAATTGGAATTGTAAAAAGAATTGTAAAAATTGTAATTGTAATCTTGTAAAATTTTTACTTGCTTCACAATTTAAAGCTTCATTGCTAATGTAAGATCTATGGAATACAATAAATGAAATACATGAAATGAAATGAAATGAAAAATGAAATAGGTAATAATAATCATATCAGGTATTCATTTTGTCATGAGCG